>NC_091467.1:38025890-38325986 GCF_027789765.1 Dendropsophus ebraccatus | reverse complement strand
GGTGGGGAGAAGTGGTAGGTCACATGATACAGGGAAAATTACCCCAACTGCTAAAGTAGTTAGGGGGTGTCATGCCCCAGCCCAGGTCAGTCTAGTTAGTTAAAAAGACAAGTTTTTAAGGGGGGAGGAGTGGAGCAGTCAGCTTATCAGGCACTGGCAGGGGCCTCCAAGGCCTTTGACCTTCAAAGTGACCTTCAAGCCTTTGACCAAGGTCACATGTGCCTTGCCCATCTTGGTCTGGGTCAGCACTATTGTCTTGAGGTTGACCACCAGGCTGTTGCCCAGAATTTGGTGTAATGGTGCGATTAGGCAGCCTCAGAGGCATCCATGTATGCTGCCCCTGCTGTTTCCTGTCCATTTCCGTGGTGTCAGGCTAAGTTTTTGGGTGCTTCATATGCTACCTCTGTTTTAATGGTTCCTTGTGTTCTTACTGCCATGCTGTGTAAGGCTAAATTTTGGGGTGGTTAATATGCTAACTCTGTTTTAATCTTTCACTGTGATCACTGCCATGCTGTTGCCCAGAATTTGTCGTAATGGTGCGATTAGGCTGCCCCTGCTGTTTCCTGTCCATTTCCATCATTTTCTGAGATTGACAGGTTTTCACACAACCTTCCCTGTGCCAAGCTTGCAAAAATGCTTGAGTTTCCCATTGACTTCAATGGGGTTCGTTACTCGAAACGAGAACACGAGTATCGGTAAATATTCGTCTCGAGTAACGAGCACCCGAGTATTTTAGTACTCTCTCATCACTATTGGTAGGTAATAGCTCCAGGCATCACATTTAACATCGCCATACCAGATCTAAACAATACAGACATACTCTGACTGGATAACACTGCCATACCAGACCTGAATAATTCCACCATACCCCCTTGAAAAGACACCAGATTTACTGGCAAGTCTGAATGGGAGGTGGGAGATTAAAAAAAAATAAAGTTGTCTTCTTTCCCCTGCTCCCTGGTGCTGCCCCCCTAAAAGGTGCCGCCCCCCTAAAAGGTGCCGCCCTAGGCACCGGACCACGGATGCATGGGTGGACCCAGACTGCATAGGGCGCCTTTGCGAAAAATTTGCCTGGGCCCCCCTCCCCCCTTTGTTTCGCACCAACCTTTTTCACTTCGGGCACCCCTACCAAATGTTCTACATAATACAAAAAAACGCAATTAGTGGCTCACAGGTGACGTCTTCTTTGATCTGAGGCGATCACTCTCCGCTTCCTCTCCATATGGCCCAGACCACCATGATTATTTCTTGCAGCTACAATTCATCTCTTCAAAAGCTGCAAGTAAAACATCTTAGGCTCCGCACTTTCCCTTCAACTTCCATTCCCTTTTTATCTACCTATAGGCTCCCACATAGCAGTAATTCCACTTATTGGTGTCATGTGCAGTAAAGTGATTAGGTGGGATCCCCCATATAGTCATAACACTATCTTCTATGACCCCCCCCCCCATAGTAATAAGGTGTCCTGCTGTGCCTTCCATATTGTAGAAATATCCCCTGCTGTGCCCTATATAGTAGTAATGCCCCCTGTTGTGACCCCCCTATAGTAAATAGTACTTACCCCATATCATACTACAGGCTGAGACTCAGAGATAGCTCTACTGACAGACTTTATATACTGGTAGTTTGTGCCCATATGATGCAGCTGCACCCCATATCATACTACTATCCCCTTCATCCTCCTGCCCTTCCATCATCATACTACTACCCCCTTTATCCTCCTGCCCTTCCATCATTATACTACCACTACTACCTCCTTCATTCTCCTGTCCCTCCATCAACATACTACTACCCCTTCATCCTCCTGCCCTTCCATCATCATACTACTACCTCCATTCTCCTGCTCTTCCATCATCCCCCTGCCCTTCCACCATCATACTACTACCTCCTTCATTCTACTGCCCTTCCATTATCATACTACTACCGCCTTCATTCTCCTGCCCCTCCATCATCATACTCCTACCCCTTTCATTCTCCTGCCCCTCCATCATCATACTCCTACCCCTTTCATTCTCCTGCCAATCTGCACCTCTATAACACAATTGTGTGGTGCTGATAATTTCTCTTGACAGTCTGATGCCTTTACAAGGCCTATGTACCAGACATAATGACTTTTGATTTAGGGTAAATTCACACTGAAGGATCCGCAGTGGATTTTACGCTGCTAATTCGCAGCGAAATACGCTGCAGATCCTATGCCAATGATTTTCAATGAGGATACATACTCGCAGCGGGATTTACATCCTGCTGCTAGTATGTATGTGACAGCGCCATTAACCCCCGCCTGCCGGAGCATACTTTTTTTCTCTTCCCCGCTGTGGCTTGCTTCGGAGGCTCCCGGCGTCTTCACGTCCCATTCAGCCAATCAGTGGCTGCGGTAGGGCAGTGCACTGATTGGGTGAACGGGACGTGAAGACTCCGGGAGCCTCCGAAACAAGCCGTAGCGGGGGAAGAGGTAAAGTATGCTCCAGCAGGCGGGGGTTAATGGCGCTGTCACATACATACTAGCAGCAGGATGTAAATCCCGCTGTGAGTATGTATCCTCATTGAGAACCATTGGCATAGGATCCCCAGCGGATTTTGCTGCGAATTAGCAGCGTAAAATCCACTGTGGATCCACCTGTGTGAATTTACCCTTAAGTATAGCTGAAGTAGCCTTTAACAGCAGACCGCCGATCCAACTGATCAATACTATGCAATAGTATCTGAGTATTGCTTATAATAGCCCCCACAAGATCTTAAAAAGTTCAAAAAATAAAAACACATACTGTATATATGTTTTAAATAAAATATTTATTAAAAAAAAGTTTAAATCTCCCCCTTCAAAATTTTTTTTTAAACAAAGCTAAATATAAACATCTATATCATAAAAATTAAAGTCTGTCTGTCCCATATAGACTTCCAAACGCCTGAACCGTTTGACCCCAAATTTGGTACACAGATACACTGGGTGCCCGGAAAGGTTTTAGCCAAGGTCCCGTCCCCGCCAGATGTACAGGAGGGGAGGGGAAAGAGCGCCCCATAGAGATGAATGGGAAAATCTCCTCACTGCAAACACAGGTGATATAATTAGCTGCAGCAGACACGGCAGTTGGAGCCTTAGCAACCAATAGGATTACTACTTTCATTTTCAAAGGGAGTTGTGGTTGCTAGGGCAGCTGCCTCACAACATCCACAGAAATAAGTGGTAGACCCCCTACTCCATCTATACAGTACATGTATACAGGGCCCCCTACTCCATCTATACAGTACATGTATATACAGGACCCCCTACTCCATCTATACAGGAATACAGGGCAGTATTACCAGCTGCTGCTGCCCTAAGCACTAAACCTGAGGATGCCCCATCCTCACTAACCAATTAGCATCAGGACTGGTAGGTAATACCTCCACACGTCACATTTAACACCGCCAGACCAAGCCTGACCAAAACCACCACACCAGACCTGACCAAAACCACCACACCTGACCTGACCAATACCGCCATACTGTGACTGGATAACACTGCCACACCAGACCTGACAAATACCACCATACTGTGACTGGATAACACCGTCATACCAGACCTGACCAATACCGCCATACTGTGACTGGATAACACTGCCATACCAGACCTGACCAATACCGCCACATTGACTGGATAACACTGCCATACCAGACCTGACCAATACCTCCACATTGTGACTGGATAACACTGCCATACCAGACCTGAACAATACCGCCATACTGTGAATGGATAACACCGCCATACCAGACCTGACCAATACCGCCATACTGTGACTGGATAACACTGCTATACCAGACCTGACCAATACCACCATACTGTGACTGAATAACACTGCCACAGCACCTCCACCAACTCTATACTACAGGTATACAGAACCCCAAACTATACACTACAGGTATACAGGACCCCCGAACTATATACTTCAGGTATACAAGACCTCCACCAACTCTATACGACAGGTATACAGGGCCCTCTATACACACTGACACTTTATACCCGTTAAGTATTTTATATTGTTGCATGTGGTATTGTCCAAACTAATTATCACATTCCTGATCTTGCATTGTCAGTGCCTTGAGCATAAAACGATAGCAAAATCCTAATTTTTTTTTTTTTTTTTTTTACATTGCATGACGAATGGAATTAAAAAAAAAAAAGATAAAAAGTCATATCTTAGCAAATGTGGTACCAACAAAAAAATAGAGATCCTGTTGCAATAAAATAAGCCCTCATTCAGCTCCAGAGGTCAAAATAAAACAAATTTTATTAGTTTTTCTTAAGAAAAAGTTTAAGTATTAAGTCTTTCTACAACATTATTCTACAACAATATTTTTTTTGTAAAATTATTATTATTATTTTATTATTTTTCTTCTAGAAACTTAAGGAGGAGATAGCAGAAGTTACAAATGAAATAGAAAATTTGGGGACTCTGGAAGAGAGGTGAGCAAAAACTTTCTATTCTATTTCCATGCAAAACTTATTTTTTTAAGGTGTGTGTGTTTTTTTTTTTTTTTTTTTTTTTTTTTTTTTGGTATGTGTGTGTAGGGTTAACTCTTTACATGTATCTAATTCTACTATGTCCCGAATGTTGATTGTCTTCATCCTTCTATTAGGGGAATAGCTAAATGTAAACCTTTTTTTTCCATTTGAATTGTTCAATAGGAAAAATATGCAAAAGAATAAACAAGTCGCAATGGGAAGAAAAAAGTTCAATATGGACCCTAAAAAGGTACGCAGTTTGTAAAATGAAATAACTGTTTGGATCCTGTTATCAATTGTTTCTTCAGAGATTTGTTCATCATAAACATAAAGTATTTATGCATGGGTGGGTGTTGATATAATACCCAGTTGCACAAGATTAAATACAGGAACATCAGCAGCAGTTGTGCCCACAGTTTCACATGTCGGAGGACAGCTGTGATTGACAGCTGCTATTATCTCTCCATTAACACATTAACAGTAATTCAGATGTACTTATTAAAATTTTAGAAAGAGAGCTAGTAACAAGGGGGCATACTAGTCCACTTACTAATTTAAAAAAATCCTATAAAGCAGAGTACTATTTAATATTTTTTCCAGATTTATCCCAGTTTGATAAATTTAGCCCATTTTTGGAAGGGTTATCCAAATTTAGGACATCGACTAGTTAGCTTCCTTTAAAGCGACTCTGTACCCACGATCTGACCCCCCCCCCCCCCCCCCCAAACCACTTGTACCTTCGGATAGCTGCTTTTAATCCAAGGTCTGTCCTGGGGTCCGTTCGGCAGGTGATGCAGTTATTGTCCTAAAAAAAACAACTTTAAAACTTGCAGCCCCGTGCCCTAACTTTCCAGCACCCCTCCGTCCCTCCATCCCACCCTCTTAATCATTAGGAATGCCACTGGAACATTTACTCCTGTCTGAACATCGCACAGGTGCCTTAACGATCCAGCCCATGTTTAGTATTCGCACAGCTCAAAGCTGATGAATAGGGGTCAATCTGCCTGGAGCATTGCTAATGATGAGGAGGGCGGGGAGGAGGGACAGAGAGGTTGTGCCAGCCTAAGGCTGCATTCACACGTTCCGGGAAGTTGTCCGTGCTCATGGATCCGTGAGCATGGACGATTTTAAAGCCCATTGCTTTCTATGGGGCTAATCAGATGTTCCGTGATTTCACGGATCCGTGATCCGTTCCATTAAAAAATAGGACATGTCATTACTCGGAACGGATGCATGGAAAGGATTCCCTATAGAAATCAATGAGATCCGTGTGTTGACATCCGTGTTCATCCGTGAAAAACACGGATGTTATGTAATCAATGTCATTTAAAATGCTGTAAGACAGATCCGTGAAAAAAACAGACACTGATACAAAACGGATGCAAAACGGACTGTTTTGCACGGATCACGGAGGTAGCTGCCGGACCACAATTACGGACCGGAAAAATCACTGAACGTGTGAGTGCAGCCTAAGGGTGCTTTTACACAGAGAGATTTATCTGACAAATTTTTAAAGCCAAAGCCAGGAACAGACTATAAACCGAGAACAGGTCATAAAGGAAAGACTGAGATTACTTCTCTTTTCAAATCCATTCCTGGCTTTGGCTTCAAAAATCTGTCTGTGTAAAAGGACCCTAATCCATACACAATCTAGGCCACGCCCATTGGGCAAGTAGCTGCAAGTTTAAAAGTATTTAGAATTCTTTCAGGCCATGCCCCTTTATTTTCAAGATACATCCTCTTCAGTGAGGTGATAACATTTCTGAGATGCATGGGGAGTTTAGCAAAAAAGAAAAATTGAACTTCAGATCAATAATTGTCCATAATCATAAAAAAATGAGATTGCCCAGCCCTACTGGGAAGAGCTAAATTTTTATGGGGTACAAGTTCCCAATGATTCTTCTCTTTCCTCAGTGGAGTATAAAGTAACTTGTATTTAATTCATAGACTGGGTTCATACTACGTGGTTTGTTGTTTTTTTTTTTTTTTGTTTTTGTGTGTGTGTGTGTGTGTGTGTGTGTGTGTGCATTTGTGTGCATCTGTTTTTCTTTTCCATTGACTCCCATTATTTAAAAAAAAGGATTGAAACGCATTTTGTTTTTTTTAACGTCCACATTTTTGTGTACATAAATAAAAAAAAACACAACAATCACTGAACTCAGTAAGAAAAAAACAATGAAGTACTCATTTAAGAGTCTTCACTGAAGCCTTTTGTCAAGAACACCAAACCACCCCGATACGTAGCCCCTCATGTCCCCACTCTGTTGCGAGCATTGGGACCTAAATAGGGAAATACCAGGGTGGCCCCTATAAGTCAAAATCTAACTCTGTTGCGAGTGTAATGACATAAGACAAGGGTTATTAAAAGAAAAAAAATTCGTTTTGATCCACTCTTTTTTTAATAGAAGTCAATGGGAAAAAACAGATGCGCACACAGATGCTTTGGTATTTCCATCTGTTCTTTGCAAAAACAGATGAGAAAAAGATAGTGTGAATATGCTAGAGCAAAGTTCCATACTTTGATAAAGTGAGCGCAGGCTGATGAAACATGTTAGGAAAAAAGGCATGGAAAGATTTTAATCACTGTTGCTATGTTGTCAGGGAATAGTCTGTAGTAAACCCCACAGCGCTAGCGTATAAAGGAGGTTATACAGGAAACAGAGTAGGACAGAAAGCATGTCTTGAGCTTTATCGCTCATTTATCCAGACATCGGAGTGCAATAAAAGGAGAATTCCGGCCAAAATTATTTTTTGATTTGTTATTACTTATGGAAAGTTAGACAAATTTCTAATGTACATTAATTATGGGAAATGCACATATAGGGCTATTTCCCTTAATTTAGTAGATCATGAAGTGTTAGAATTCTCTCAGAAACAGTGACGTCACGACAAACGGTGTAATTCCTATGGAGTGTCTATCAGGGGGTGCTCTATATGTAGAAGTCTATGGGACTTTATTGTTTCTATGGGTGTTTATGTAAAGTAATGTAGTGTACAGTATGCTTTATTGAATAAATACAAAGTATTCCATAAATGAATTCAATCAGTACATTAGAAGGGCACTGAGCAGGGAGGGAGAGGTGCATCTACCTCCCCCCTCCCTCCCTGCTTGGTGCTGCTGCCACCACATATACACAGTACTATTCCCTACTATGAGCAGATGATGGGGTAATAGTACCAGGGCCGATCCATCATCGCCGATCTGCCGCACTCCCGCCGCCGCCCGCCGATCCGCCGCACTGGACTATATAGACTGAACTACTGCTCCCATCATCAGCTCATAATATGAGCAGGTGATGTGAGCAGTAGCTGGCTTGTCGCTATCCCTTGTCTGAAGCCGCCGGGCGCAGGGGGAGCCGCTCATCACACAGGAGCGATCATGCCTGCACTCCCCCCTCCTCCTTCTTCCGGGGTCGGGGAGGCGGGGAGTCAGCCGGGATAGGGGGAAGGTTACCGGACCCCGGAAGGAGGAGGAGGGGGGAGCACAGGGGGCATGATCACTCCTGTGTGATGAGTGGCTCCCCCTGCGCCCGGTGGCATCAGGCATGTGATAGCAATAATCCAGCTACTGCTCCCATCACCTGCTCATATTATGAGCAGATGATGGGAGCAGTAGTTCAGTGTATATAGTCCAGTGCGGCGGATCGGCAATGATGGAGATCGGCCCTGGTACTATTACCCCATCATCTGCTCATACTATGAGCAGATGATGGGGGAATAGTACTGTGTATATGTGGCAGTAGCAGCACCGAGCAGCGAGGGAAGGGGGAGGTCGATGCACCGGGACGTCTCTCCCTCCCTGCTCGGTGCCCTTCTAATGTACTGATTGAATTCATTTATGGAATACTTGAGCACACTACATTACATTACTTTACATAGACACCCATAGAAACAATAAAGTCCCATAGACTTCTACATATTGAGCGCCCCCTGCTGGACACTCCATAGGAATTACACCGTTCGTCGTGACGTCACTGTTTCTGAAAGAATTCTAACACTCCATGATCTACTAAATTAAGGGAAATAGCCCTATATGTGCATTTCCCATAAATAATGTACGTAAGAAATTTGTCTAACTTTCCATAAGTAATATATCAAAAAATAATTTTGGCCGGACTTCTCCTTTAAGTGAGTACCCACGGATGGGGGACTCATTGCAATACAGTATGTTTTCTCTAGACCCCTGCGGTCTCCATTGAAAGAACTTTATGGGATATATAGCGATAGTCTTTTGAGCCACTAACAGGCTATGTTCACAAAAGGTTTTTCAGCTCCGTTTTGAGTCTAAAATAATGGACGTCATTTAGCAGCTTGGCCTCTCCTTAGTGCAATGACTGGTGTTTGTACATTATTCTAGTTTGTGTTACTAATTGGCCTTTGAGGGAGGCTTAATTTAAAAGTCCATTGAATTTCATAGTAAAAACGGAGAAAGAATGGTGACAAAAGAAAAACTGTGTGTGCCCGCTGTTTGCAAAAAGACATCCGAAAATAATGATCATGTTCATTAGTTTGACGTCTGCTGTAAAAACGTCCTTTATTCAATACATTTGTGTGCATTGGACGTTTGTCTTTCCATTGACTTCAATGCATTGCCATTGCAGTCAGTTAATTTGCGGCAATAATGGAGGTATTTTAAAATTTCAAAATCGGCTGCCTTTTCTCTATTTTTGACGTTGTGTGAACATAGCCATACACTCTTCGCTGATTTCATTTTAACGAAGAATCAAATAAAGGTTACTTTTTTAAAAAGTATCAATTCTCCATGCAACTATCCCTATTCTTCCCTGAAGTAAACCAAACCAGCTTCCAGTGTCTGTATGTACAGTATCAGGGCCTGCACAGTGTATATGGAGGAGACTGCCACAGTATATACAGAGTCTATTTATACTGTGGCATTGTAGAACCTGTATATACTATGGAAATCTTCTCAATGTACACTTTGTATAGCCCTTCTGCACTCTTTTCCCGGTGTCCTCTCTCCCTGGTCCAGCTGTCACCTCTACAGGGTGAAGATAGGTTGCTCCCCCTGCAAGATAGAGCAGGGAATTTTTTTCGACTCTAATTTTTTTAATTTTCAAAAAAGTCCGAATCCTGAGCCTCCCCCCCCCCCCCCTCAAATTTAATTTATCGCTAAGCCCCGCTTCCCAGCAAACACCAGGGTCTACTGTTGCATACTCATGTGAATGTGAGCACACAGCATCAAAGAGTATTTGTGTTGCTTTAAGTCCATGTATACTTATTTTTTTTTTTTTTTTTAGGGCATCCAGTTCTTGATTGAAAATGAGCTCCTGACAAATACATGTGAGAACATTGCTCAGTTTTTGTACAAAGGTGAAGGATTAAACAAAACTGCTATTGGAGACTATTTGGGTGAAAGGCAAGTTCATATACACTTAAGCTTCTTGAACATTCTAGACTGTTTTTTTTAGCAGAAGACTAATAAGCAGAGCACAGTATATGTAATAATCCTCATTTAAAATGTTCTAGTTAATTTGATCACACAACTTAAAAGGACTTTATAGCCACAATTGTTACATGTCACATGTAAATGATAAAGTAGATCCAAAGTATTTGATTGTGTTACAGTTGGATATATATATATTACACTACCGTTTAAAAGTTTGGGGTCACCCAAACAATACTGTGTTTTCCATAAAAGTCACACTTATTCACCACCATACATTGTGAAATGAATAGCAAATAGTCAAGACATTGACAAGGTTAGAAATAATTTGTATTTGAAATAACATTGTTTTTACATCAAACTTTGCTTTTGTCAAAGAATCCACCTTTTGCAGCAATTACAGCATTGCACACCTTTGGCATTCTAGCTGTTAATCTGTTGAGGTAAGCTGGAGAAATTGCACCCCACGCTTCTAGAAGCAGCTCCCACAAGTTGGATTGGTTGGATGGGCACTTCTGGCATACCATACGGTCAAGCTGCTCCCACAACAGCTCAATGGGGTTCAGATCTGGTGACTGCGCTGGCCACTCCATTACCGATAGAATACCAGCTGCCTGCTTCTGCTGTAAATAGTTCTTGCACAATTTCTCACAAACGTTCTTCTCTGTGATCCAAACACCTTAAACTTGGATTCATCCGTCCACAACACTTTTTTCCAGTCTTCCTCTGTCCAATGTCTGTGTTCTTTTGCCCATCTTAATCTTTTTCTTTTATTGGCCAGTCTCAGATATGGCTTTTTCTTTGCCACTCTGCCCTGAAGCCCAAAATCCCGCAGCCGCCTCTTCACTGTAAATGTTGACACTGGTGTTTTGCGGGTACTGTTTAAAGGGGTTGTCCAGTGTGGGGGCACTTTTTTGGGGAGACCGGGGAGGAGGTGGCTGAAATAAAAGACGTCCAGGGCTGCTCAGCCACTCAGTGAAGGAGGCGTGATCCGTGTGAAGTCCGCTCGGATCCCGCCTCCTTCACTGAGCGGCCCTGAGACGTAGCGTCCTGGGCGGCGTCAGACACCCGGAAGCGGCCGGGGACCGGAGCGCCGCGGTGAGTGAGCCGCCGCTGGAACCGGGGAGGTGAGTGGACGTCTTTTATTTCAGCCACCTCCTCAAGATGCCAGTTGGGGACCTGTGAGGCGTCTGTTTCTCAAACTAGAGACTCTAATGTGCTTATCATCTTGCTTAGTTGTGCAACGTGGCCTCCCACTTCTTTTTCTACTCTGGTTAGAGCCTGTTTGTGCTGTCCTCTGAAGGGAGTAGTACACACCGTTGTAGGAAATCTTTAATTTCTTAGCAATTTTTCGCATGGAATTGCCTTCATTTCTAAGAACAAGAATAGACTGTCGAGTTTCAGATGAAAGTTCTCTCTTTTTCTGGCTATTTTGAGCGTTTAATTGACCCCACAAATGTGATGCTTCAGAAACTCAATCTGCTCAAAGGAAGGTCAGTTTTGTAGCTTCTGTAACAAGCTAGACTGTTTTCAGATGTGTAAACATGATTGCACGAGGGTTTTTTAATCATCAATTAGCCTTCTGAGCCAATGAGCAAACACATTGTACCATTAGAACACTGGAGTGATAGTTGCTGGAAATGGGCCTCTATACATCTATGTAGATATTGCATATTAGCAATGTATAGAGTGTATTTGTTTAAAGTTAGGACTAGTTTAAAGTTATCTTCATTGAAAATACAGTGCTTTTCCTTCAAAAATAAGGACATTTCAATGTGACCCCAAACTTTTGAACGGTAGTATGTGTGTGTGTGTGTGTGTGTGTGTGTGTGTGTGTGTGTATATATAGTATATATATATATATATATATATATATATATATATATATATATATATATATATATGTATGTATATAATATATAAATGCACACAGTGGTACCTTGGTTTGAGAGTAACTTGGATTGAGAGCATTTTGGAAGATGAGCTCACAGTTTTTCAAAATTGTAACTTGATTTAAGAGCTCCCTGTGCTGGGTCGGAGCGGGGGTGGGGAAGGGACATGGTCTGCATAGCGCAGTCTACAGTTCTGTACCCTGACCCAGGAAGTCTCCCTCAACTTCCAAGTCATGGCAGATCCACTTCCTTCCTACTTCATGCTCCCTGCAGTCTCTGTCAGCCCTTGTGTTTCCCATCCTCTCCATTCCTGCTATAATGTGCCTGCACTTACACGCAGCTATACACACGGCCGCTATCATGTACCTGCACTTACTTATTCACACTGCTGTATAGAGAAGTTTCTGTCACTGTCCTCCTGCACAGCTCTGTGATTCTCACTTCCTGATTGGTCCATGCTGAACACACACCGCTTTCTCATTGCTGTCATGTGACCACACAGACCTCTGACAGCAGCCTTGCTTCTCTATTCTAGCTTGATGTACTACACTACTGCATTATGGGGATCTGCAGCTCCATCCTGTATCTACAAACTGCTGCTATGTTATCATGTTATGTGTTATATGTTGTTATACTATACATTATACTCCACATGCTGTTTGCTGTACTGTACAGTTACTTATAATATCACATATCCCGTTGTTTCTCATTGTTTGTTTCATCTGTTCTACATGTTATTCATTCAGAATATTTGCTTCGGTTTAAGAGTGGATTTGGATTACAATTGCAGTCCCGGTAGAGAATTATGCTCATATTCCAAATTTTATTTGCAGAGATGACTTCAACATCCGTATACTTCATGCATTTGTGGAGCTTCATGAGTTCACAGACCTTAATTTGGTGCAGGCTCTTCGGTGAGTGACTGGTAATTATTATTAAAGTCTAATATGAAATTCAAAAGTGAAAAAAAAAAATCAATTATGCAGATTTTGGGGATTTACTATGCATCACAATATTTTGATCCCTGTCCTTTTTTCTACAGAGCTAAGTCAGTGCTCATTTTTTACACCATGATCTGTAGTTTTTGTCACTATCATTTTATAGTATATGTGACTTTTATAAAATTTTTATTTGCTTTTTGTACTACAGTGAATTGTCATTTCTGCAATCCACTATTGTTGCCTGCTATATTGCAGGCTGTAGTAGATCTGCCGTAGCATCAGCTGAGGCCTTAAAAAAAGGGTTTGGTATATGAGTTCAGGGCCGTCTTCAAGTGAGTATGGCTGGAACTGCTGCCAGGGTAGGCAGAAATTTTAGCTAAAGGGGCCTGGCTGCCTGACTTGACACTCACTTAGGGTCCCTTTACACACACACAGATATCTGACAGATCTATTTGACAGGATTTTGTTATGCCAAAGTCAGGCATCGATTTAAAAAGAGGAGAAATCTCAGTCTTTTCTTTATTATAGCTGTTCTCTGATTATAGTCTGTTCCTGGCTTTTGTTTCAAAAATCTGTCAGATATGTGTGTAAAAAGACTGTTACAGGTACTTGCTTGCTTTGCACCTTCAGTTGTCTTTCTGTAGGGAGCTTTCTTTGACTGTTGGGTCAGAGAGGAGGGGGAGGACTGATGGCATGGCAGACTGCAAAAGCCAAAGTGCAGGGTTTTGTTTTTGCAGTGCTGTGTTCAGTGTGTCCCATGCCCCCTCCTCTACATGCCCTGGGCTGAATTTTTCTTCCTGCTCCTGACCCCTCTTTACAACTGTCCCAGTGAAAGGGTATAAATATGCTCTAACCAGTGAGGTTAGTGTTTTGTAGAAGTTTTATGTAAATGTTTAAGTGTGGGTATATACATAAAAAGCACAGTGGATGAGGTTTAAGAAATCTCTTTTAGGATGCATTCACACGTACAGGCAGGGGCGTAACTAGAAACGGCTGGGCCCCATAGCAAACTTTTGATTGGGCCCCCCCCCCCCCCCCCCCCCCCCCCCCCCCCCCCCCCCCGACTGACCACTAAACGGTCAAGTGAAGTCATAACTACATAACTGCTAGCTCTGGTCAGGAGTGCTTGCAGTTAAAGGGACATTTGCAAAACCCAGGAGACCAGCAGGGCCACCCGGTGCTGCAAATGATGATGGCTCAGGGGGCCCAGTGTATTGCAGGAGCAGGCCATGGGGCCCCCTGATGTGGCAGGCCCCATAGCAGCTGCTATAGTGGTAGTTACGCACCTGCGTACAGGATCTGCAGAAGATCCGCAGCAGATTTGATGGTGCAGATTTGATGTTCGGTGTTCAGTTATTTAGATTAAATCTGCTGCGGATCTGGTACATGTGAGCATACCCTCACACTGTGTTGAAGGGGGAAAAAAAAAACAGCATCACATCTACATAAGCAGTAACCTCTGGTGTGGATTTCAAATCCACAGCATGTCTGTTTTGGTATCACAGTGGCTTTATTGCAAATGTTTTCCCATTGATGTAAAAGTATACAATAAATCCACAGTGGCACAGATCTTGTTGACTGTCTGTTGATTCCGTCCTTATCCACAGCGACATTTGAAAATAAATATGGACTTTTTTTAAACTCTACGTGAGGAGGTTAATTATCCTCTGCTCCAATGCAGAGAAGCACAATTGTGCCCAAATTGTGCTCATGCTCAGTTTTTGCACAATATGACAGTTTGCTGATGGAAAGGTCTGCAGCATCCCAAGTTAACGCTGCACCTTCAAATTTTCTCGCACAACTCCTTACATTGGGTAGTGGTTGTATGTGTGTTGCAGCTCATCCCATTTACACAATAGAATGAACTTTAATACCAGGTACGGTTGCCACCTAAAGTAAGTAGCTGTGCCTTTTAAGTAATGAAGGTGCATTGTTCACTTAGTGTGCCCAGGACTTCAGGCATACTCCAACCAATATGATATTGGTGGCCCACCCTAAGGACAGGACATCAATATAAAAGTCCCAGAAACCCCTTTAAATTATCAGTTTAGTTTAATAAATTCCCCTTTTATAAATGTCCTGCTATCTCCTTCGCATAGCCATTAGATAGCCAAGAAAAATTGGTTCAGGATTCAAGAGCACATTATGGCTCAGCATGCACTGGCACTGAAATTGCCAGATAGAATGACATAGACCATAGACTGCATCTAAAGAAACCTTGATGCACATCTTACCTTATCCTGGCATTCCTGGGATTCTTAACCATTCAGAATATTTAGCTTATTTAGTATTTTTTGTTGTTTTAGCCTCTTCAGCTATACATTTTTGCAAGGTGTTTCATTTTTATTTTATAAAAAATAAAGTTGGCAAAAAGTATGTTAGTAAATGTCATACATTTGACCAAAACGTATTTGAGAAAAACCTGGTGTTAAACAAACAAACAACAACTTGGCTTAAAAAAAAATAATCATATATATAATATATATTGAGTAGTAAAGTAAAGGCAACAGTTATGAGGGTAGATCTTGCTCGGAACAACTGGTATTGGGGTGTGGAAGGGGGCAGGGGTGTAACTACCACTGTAGCAGCCATAGCGGCTGCTATGGGGCCCGCCATACCAGGGGGCCCCATGACCTGCTCCTGCAATACACTAGGCCCCCTGAGCTGGAATCATTTGCAGCACCAGGTGACCAAACGGGCCCCCTGGGTTCTGCAAATGTCCCTTAAACTGAAAGCACTCCTGACTAGTGATTGCAGTTATGACTACACTTGACGGCTTAGTGGTCAGTCGGGAAGGCGGGGGGGCCCCAATCAAAAGTTTGCTATGGGGCCCATCCATTTCTAGTTACGCCCCTGGAAGGGGGATTTGGCTTTATGGGTTCCAGGAATTTCTGATTGCAGCCCTGTATGAGTTGCTAGCAAACTAACTTGTATCGCATAAAATTATGGGTTGCTTTAAAAGGGCATATAGAGATTTAAAAAAGAATACAGTTTGGGTTTTATGCTGTAAGTGTTAGGATTATTACTTGCAGCATTTATCGTGTCAGACAACGACAACATATTATCATCGTACTTTTACAGGGCGAAGGTTTCCCCCAAATTACAAAAAAAGGCAAAATGCTTACCCTGGCTCCCCTTCAGTCACCAATATTCTCTCTTCCCCATCTTTGAGGCTGAGCATCTTAATGCAGAGAGTAACTCTTCCTCTGGGGTGTAGAATAAGTTTTGTCCCTCTACATGTGTTTATCTTGGGGAAAGATGTCCCGATGTTGTCAGAAAAAAAAGGGTATCTTCACCTGCTTTATCTTCCCCTAGTCCACTTTTCCTCGCCACCTTTGTTTACTTCCTTGCAGTAATTATATAGGCCAGTCTACTGCAAGGTCAATCACTGTCCTCAGTAGTAGATGGCACATAACCCCTGAATCCAGTTATTGGGCATGTTATCTCTGCAGGGAAGTAAACAAACGTGGCACTGTGCGACTGTCTTCTCTAATGTACTGGTTTCCAGGCCTTTAACGCACTGTGCCACTTTCCCCTCTAATTATCTATAGCATTGCCTCCTGTAATGTACTGTAGCACTTTCCCATTTTAATGTACTGTGTCACTATCCACTAATTATTGGTTAACAATCTGTGGCTCTCCAGCGGTTGCAAAACTGCAACTCCCATCATGTACTCTCAGTAGTACATGATGGGGTTGTAGTTTTGCAACCTGCCCTGGAAAACTACAGGTTGAGGAACACAGCCCATATTAATCTGCCCCCACCCCAACCCCCATGGTAGTGCTAACCTCTCCTGCCTCCTGCTGTGCTTCAGTGCTCTGACCTCTTCTGTCGGGTCTGGATTCTGTGCAGTGTCGGACTGGGGTACCTGGGGCCCACCAGAGGAAATGATCCTTGGGGCCGACCAAAGACTATTAGGTAAAAAGCGTCATACTGACCCGGCTCTAATCTGGATTCATTTGAATCTGCGACAACTCCCTTGTGAATGACATGCTTTCAGTCTAACTATAACTCTCAGAATACCTTACACTTATGAAGCTTAAATGATGGGTATGTTGGGAGTTGTAGTTTCAGAGAGAACAAATCTTTAATAACTGATTGTTGTGCAGATGCCTCTGGACCACCAGCCCTGAAGGTCAAGCACTATATCTTTCTACAGTGGCAGCTTGTATGTACTAAAACTCCCAGCCTATCCTGAGGGATGCAGACAAGGGATGCAGACTATCAGTACATGCTGGGAATTGTAGTGCTTGCCGCTGTTGTAGTTGGAGGGTCTTAACTACATTGTACACTGAATGCTTTGTGGGAGATCAGAATACAGAGTTATGTGGGGGCTCAGTGTGTGGAAGTGACCCCAAAACAGCACTAATATATATATATATTATTACCATACTGTACCTCTTAACATATCATCACACTGTTACTGACCAAATCATCCATCCTCATACTACTACCCCTTCATCCTCCTGCTCCTCCATCATCATACTACTACCTCTTTCATCATCTTCCTTCACCTCCAAGATCATACTACTATCCCTTCATCATCTTACTACTACCCATTCATCCTTCTGCCCCTCCATCATCATAATACTATGCCCTTTATCATCATACTACTACCCCCTTCATCCTCCTCCCCCTCCATCATATTACTACCCCTCCATCATACTACTACCCCCTAATCTTCCTGCGCCTCCATCATATTACTACCCCTCCATCATCCTCCTTCCCTCTCATCCTCCTGCCCTTCCATCATCATAGGAGTACCTCTCTCATCCTTTTGCCCCTCATCACCATACTACTACCGCCTTCATCATTCTCCTGCCCCTCCATCTGTATTTAAAACAAAAAAAGCTATACTTACCTCACCTGTATGGTTCCTCTAGTGCCCCAGCGACTCCTCTCCCCAGTCTGCATGAGTGAGATCGCTAATGCCGGAAGAGGGCTGGGCTTCCAGTGACTGGGCAGAGATCCCGGGACATGGTTTTGCTGGGGCTGTCTCCTCAGAATCGGGCAGTCCCGCCAAAACCATGTATTTATCCTGCTGCAGCACGTCTGTCGCTGGGGCCCACTGAGGAAAGGCAGCATCACCGCATGGCTGTCTGGGGGGCCCAGCTGCTGGACGGTCAGTGGGAGTGGGGGAGGGGCCCACCTGAGGGTCCTCCGGTGGCCCAGTCCGACACTGATGCTCTGTAATGTAGGCAAAGCTAATCACTTTGCTGCAACTGACAGGAAGTGCCAGCCAGTGGCAGGACAAGGAGCATAAGGCTCCCCTCTCCTGCCACTCGGCTATTCAGTTGTATCAGCGATGAGCTGATACAATTACACGGAAGAAGAGCAGCCTGTGGGCTTGCTTACCACAGTTCTCCTTAAGCTCTTGTCACATTTTCACATTCGATTCTGGATATCATTAGAGTGTCAGTGTAAGGGAGGCCAGCGAGCCTCCTTGGTGTATGGACCTGCTCGCAGTAGCAACCATTGTGACCCCCATAGCTGCCTGCGACCTAAAAGATAAGTGTCGCTTTCAACTGTAAGCTATTTTAGCCTTATTCTATTTGTCTTATTCAGTCAGTTCCTATGGAGTTTCCGCTTGCCAGGAGAAGCCCAGAAGATTGATCGCATGATGGAGGCATTTGCCCAGCGTTACTGTCAGTGCAACCCAGGAGTCTTTCAGTCTACAGGTTTATAGTTTATTTGCTGGCTTCTTTTCAACAATTTTGCATTTAACATTTTAATTTCTTGTCCTCAGTTTTATCACATAATGTATTTATTATAAATATATAGCTTTTAATAGAGGTAATTTAAAATACAGCAAAAACTGTTCCCACTACACACACAATGGTACATTTGATTCTAGTGCACTGACCTAGACACCAATTAAACTAATACTGTATTAGCAGATATGGGAATAGGGGGTAAGAGGCAGGGCCTGAGCATACTGTCTCTGGGAAATGTACTGTATCTTAGTAGGCCTAGGCGGCATTGTCGTCCTTAAAGAGTCACTGTCGTATTTTTTTTTTTTGCAGAAATCAATAGTCCAGGCGATTTTAAGAAACTTTGTAATTGGGTTTATTAGCCAAATCTGCCACTATCTGCATGTAAAAAGCCTTTTCCCAGGTCCCCCCTCCTTCCTCTTTTTCATCCACTCTGAAAAATCTGAAAATTGTGACTTGTTGCAGGAGACGTACCCAGTCTGCTCTAGGGAGAGGGGAGGGGGGAGGAGGAAGGAGGGAGTTAGCCGGCAGCAGAAAGCAGATAACAGTGGATTACAGGCACGGAGCTGGGTGACAGCTGTAATCTGAGCTCAGACAGGTCACTGGTGATGGTCAGAACAGATAACGGGTGAGGGATTTGTAGATTAACTCTTTGTTGTCCTGTTTTGGTCTTTTCTTTAGCTCTCTCCATAGGAGAACAATGAAGACAGGGGGGAGAGCTTCAAACTGCTTTTTCATGATAAAAATGCATTTTTCGGATAATAAACCCAATTACAAAGTTTCTTAAAATCGCCTGGACTATTGATTTCTGCAAAAAAAAATTCACGACAGTGACACTTTAAAACAGCTGCCCCACTCAGAAACCTACACCTTCCAAAATACAGAAATGCTCACATTAACTAATCAAGATAAATGAGATTGTATAGTCGCTGTAGAATCCCCTAAATTACCAAATAACCCTATGGCAAGAGGAAAACAAAGAAAACCAACAGAGCGCCTCAAAGGGTGATGCTAGTTGTAATTTAAATGTGTATCCAATCCAATAAATGAAGACTCACCTGCAGGAGTTGTGTACAGACACAACCACCTATGTATGCAGTAAATATGGGGGAAAACCCGTTTCCACTCAAGGACGCAGAGTATTCACACGTGAGACAAGGGATCTGGGGTCCTGATAAGTAGCTAGATACATCTAGCTACCATGTTGATTGAAAGCAATATCTGTAGAGTATTTTAACCGCTATTAAAAGCTGTATTTTACATTGCACTTTTTCTGTGACATTTGCCAATTTCAAACATAGTTACATAGTTAATACGGTTGAAAAAAGACACATGTCCATCAAGTTCAACCAAGGAGGGGATGGATACAGGGAAGGGGGAGGGATGATAAGTTCTATACATATGCATTTATATTATTTTGGTCTAAGAACTTGTCTAGGCCGGTTTTGAAGCCCTCTACTGTTGTTGCTGTGACCAGATCCTGTGGTGGACTGTTCCACAGATTCACAGTTCTCATGGTAAAGAAGGCTTGTCGCCTCCGGCGATTGAACCTTTTTATCTCCGGGCGGACGCAGTGCCCTCTTGTTCTTTGAGGGGGGTTTACATAGAACATCTCTTCCCCATATTTCTTGTAGGGGCCATTTATATATTTGAATAAATTAATCATATCTCCCCTGAAACGTCTCTTCTTTAGACTAAACAAATTTAATTATTTTAATCTCTCCTCATAACTAAGATGCTCCATTCCCCTTATTAGTTTAGTTGCCCGTCTTTGTACCCTCTCCAGCTCTAGAATATCCTTTTTATGAATCTGGTTCCAAAACTGGACAGCATACTCCAGATGAGGCCGCACCAAAGCTTTATAAAGCGGTAATATTATATCCCTGTCCCGTGAGTCCATGCCTGTTTTAATGCATGACAATATCCTGCTGGCCTTAGAAGCCGCTGACTGACATTGTGTGCTGTTCTGTAGTCTATTATCTACAAGTACACCCAGATCCTTCTCAATCAGCGACTCTCCCAGAGTAACTCCCCCCAGGACATATGATGCATACTACATATTAATACCCAGGTGCATAACTTTACATTTATCCACATTGAACCTCATTTGCCAAGTGGACGCCCAAACACTCAGAGTGTCTAAGTCATCCTGTAACCTCTGCTCATCTTCCATAGACTGTACTGTACTACAAAGCTTGGTGTCATCTGCAAAGATAGAAACATTGCTGTTAATTCCATTCTCAATATCATTAATAAACAAGTTAAACAGAAGAGGGCCCAGTGCTGACCCTTGGGGTACACCACTTATTACCGGGGACCATTCGGAGTAGGAATCATTGACCACCACTCTCTGGGTACGATTATTAAGCCAGTTTTCAATCCAGTTACACATTAAACTTTCCAAACCGATAGACTTTAACTTACCCATCAGACGTCCATGAGGAACTGTGTCAAACGCTTTAGCAAAATCCAGGTACACTATATCCACAGCCGCGCCGCCATCCAGGCTTCTACTTACCTCTTCGTAGAAACATATGAGGTTGGTTTGACAGCTTCTGTCCTTGGTAAAACCATGCTGGTTATCACTTATAATACTATTAGCCACTACATATTCCTGGATGTAGTCCCTTATAAGCCCCTCAAATAGTTTCCCCACAATGGACGTTAAGCTTACAGGTCTATAGTTACCTGGAGAAGTTCGAGAGCCCTTTTTGAAAATCGGCACTACATTTGCCTTACGCCAGTCCCTCGGCACAATACCAGTAAGCAAAGAATCACGGAATATTTCATACAAGGGTAGAGAAATTACAGAATTGAGTTCCCTAAGAGCTCTGGGGTGTAATCCATCAGGCCCTGGAGCTTTGGTTACATTGAGTTTGTTTAATTTATCTTGGACCATATCTATAGTAAACCAGTTCAGTACATTACATGTGTTAGCAGCACTGGCCCCACCCACCACAGCTCCATCCTCTTTTGTAAAATACAAAACTGAAGAACCCATTAAGTAACTCAGCTTTCTCCTGATCCCCAGTTATTAACTCCCCGTCACCATTATTTAGGGGTCCTACATGCTCTGTCCTTTTTTGTATTAATATATTTGAAAAATTTTGGGGGGTTTGGGGTTTCTTTTGCTATCTATAGCTACCTGCCTTTCATTGTGAATTTTTGCTGCTTTTATTACACAATACCTATAAAACAGAGATCAGCGACTTTACAGTAGTAACAAAGCTAAGTGCTTCGTTACACTCAGCCATCGGTATTTAGGCTGCTCCTTTTGAATGCCCAGGACTGTATCGAGCTTTTCTAGGCACCCGAAGCAGAGCGGAGTTTACATAGTATTTGTCCCAGGGATGAATGAATTTACAGTACTAGGGAAGCGTAGTGCTTCGCTAGGCTCGGGTGTCATCTTGTCATTCTGCTGTCTTTGAACTCCATGTCGCTCCTCTCCGGGTGCCAGAAAAAGCTGAATCCAGTCCAGGAAAACTTCTCCCAGTTCCCAGGACTAGATCCAGCCTTTCTAGGCACCCGGAGAGGAGCAGCAAAGAATTCAAAGGCAAAACACTACGCTTCTCTAGTACTGTAAATTACTCATCTCTAATTAGTGTACTTTCTTTTTTTGCTTCATTTTTAAGCCAACTTCTAATTCCAACTACTGACATCTGATTTCCTTTTCCTCAGACACATGCTATGTGTTGTCTTTTGCCATCATAATGTTAAATACCAGTCTGCACAATCCCAATGTCAAGGATAAACCAAGTGCTGATCGATTTATTTCTATGAACCGTGGCATAAACGATGGAGGCGATCTACCTGAAGACTTATTAAAGGTTTGTACAAATGTTTGAGATAATGTACAGAATGAAAAAATACACGTTTTCATAACTTTCAATTTTTAGCAGAATTTAATTAGGTTGTATGTATGCTATAATATGGATAATAGTTTCTGCATAATGCAATATTTCCAGAATGAACTATATTTCTGTCTTTCCAGAATTTGTATGACAGCATAAAGAATGAGCCATTTAAAATTCCAGAAGATGATGGAAATGACCTAACTCATACGTTTTTCAACCCCGATCGTGAGGGCTGGCTATTGAAATTGGGTAAGTTTGAGTTTTGTTTGCGTTCAATCTTTATGGAGGAATTCTGTTTTTCCCAGTTCATCAGACAAATAGGATTTTGTTTGGAATTAGTTGTGAGTAGAGTTGATTGAGCGCGAGTGCTCATTCCTCAAGTATTTTTTTAAGTGCCCTAACCTGACAACAAAAATACAGTCTGGACCTAGGAGTTGAAGTGAACCACTGGTACAGTTTGTTTGATGAAAATAAATCCTTCCCAGTCGTTTCTTTCAAAACGCACCTGGTGCTATGGTTGGGGTAAAAAAAAACAATCTTTTTTTCTGCTGCCGGGTGTCTAAGATTTGTGGTCTATAGTATCTGTGCTCTGGGCCTGCGATGCCTTTCCTTGTTCCTCCTGCCCCCTTGTCTTTATGCCCCAGGCTGGATTTCTACCATTCAGCTCTGCTTGAAATGCTGAGCAATGTGCTGAAGTGTCCGAATCGGCGCGGGCGTACTGACAAAGTGAAGCTTCTAGCCTCTGAACTGCTGCAAGCTGGAATCCCTCTTTGCTGCCATTCCCATTCCTGCTTCATTGACAATCAAGTAGGAAGCAGAGCCCTAAACATAGACCAGCATCAAGGAGGTGTGACCTGCAGCATTTCAGGGTCTTGGGAAGGCCTCTTTGACACTTTGCATAGGAACATAAAAGCATTTTCTAAGTTCTGGAAGCACAGACTGATAGATCAAAAAGACATATGGTATCTTTCATATATAACAGCAATCTTGCATCAGTTTTGTACATTAAATAAAAAGGAAATAGCAGACAACCACAATATAAGACACCCAATAATTATAATATTGTTTAGTTAAAAAAACAAGCTACGCCCATGTTCAGATCTTGTATGAGACTGACCGGATCACAGAATGGCCGGGCTCTGAAAAGATCATCCCGGAAAGATGATCTTTTCGGCCACAGGGTTCTGATATGGGTGCATCCGTGCACGCCCGCATCAGAACTCTCCACTGCACGCTATGGAGCAAGTGGCCGGATCCGCTCGCTTCATAGTGTGCACTGACATGGTTTTCTGCGGCCGCTATTCACTAAATAGTGGCCGCAGAAAACTGACATGTCAGTTGTTTGCGGCGCCGCTACGGCCGGGATCCCATAGACTGAGAGGTAACATATATTTTCATATCCTAACATAGCCTAATAGTTAAAAACATTTAAAATTACTCATCGTTTTTTTCATATGTAATGTGTTTACCCAAGTGACTATATACATGTTTTGGCAAAATATGCCATGTATATTAACAATATTGCGCCCTCGGAGAAAATAACAGAGCAGCACTCCAACAGCATAAATAAATTATGCCACAATCATTAGTTTAATACGACCTGTTGTGTGTTGCTCTGGGAGATCAGAGGGGAAGAAAGACCCACACGTTACACTGTTCATGGCAGCTTTGTCAGGAGTCAGTTTTGAACATGAATTGCAACTGACAGGTTCACTTTAAGAAAACAATTCTATTTAACCTTGCAAGTTCCTTTCCACATGTCCTAGTAGGCCTCAGGGACGCCGTAGATATTGTTCCCTGATTAGGACCTGGCTCATGCCTACCCTTTACCCCCATAAACCACAGTGGAGGACCACCTTGCATTGGTGGACCTAGTTGTAGTTTGTAATATTTTACTGTCTGCCACACACATTTGTGTTACTAGACTATTGCTTTTTCTCTGTAATGTGGAATTATTATAACTGTTTAACAGATGGTAAATGGACTGCATAAATTGAAGGGCTACAGGATATGGTTGGTCTACTTTTACTAGTCTTGTGAATGTTCTTTTTAATTGCTATCTAATTTCAGATATATTTTCTAGTTTGGATTCCTGAGGTAGGACTGAGAGTATAAGGGTTACTTCTACCTACAGGATATATAGTAGATTATTAAACTAATATGAGTTTCACACTCATATTACACTTTACTGTTATATTGTGTTTTCACATACAAATTGTAATTTTATATTTCCTTTTCTTTTTTACTTGTATGTTTTCTACGTGTCTGCTGCCCTTTTTTTGCCCCCATGCTCCAGGAGGTAGGTGCATCGGTTGTGTGCACTTGTTTGCACTTTGCTTTTTAGATGTATTAGTGCATTGTAAGGTGCTTTGTAGATGGTTAAAATGACACAACAAAACAAAGCCTCTAGATAGCACATTGTGATAGGTGTCACTGTAAATTAGATTTTAAAAATATTGTACAGAATTTTAAAAGGATTGGTGCACTAAAATTCCTTATAATTTATGTAACAAATAGTTGCATTTTGTGACAAAATAACAGCTTGTTTGGATCCTAAAACTTTAAAAAGCACTCATGCTTCAAGCCAAGCCAAGGGTATGTGCACACTAAAGAATAGGTGAGGAATCAAAGAGGAAAGTTTTCCGGACAGGGCATTCCGCAGTGTGCATTAATGTGTGGAAAGCAAAAAGAAAACTGCAAGACTGCACATTTTTTACTGGAGGAATTTCAACTGTATTTCATGCACATTTTGATGCGGAATCTGCTCGAAATTCCGCAAGAATTGCTCAGTGTGCATATACCCTAAGACCTTACCGACAAATGATATCGGTGGAGATGGGGGTAGGACATGATGGAATGTCACTTCCCAACCCCTTGGTCCACAGAGAGATAAACGGTCAGAGCAGTCTAACTGCGGTTTACCCCTTCCCTCTCCATAGAGAGACCAGGACATTTGGCAGAAACTAGAAAGATAACTGTTGGCCGAATGATCGTGTATGAGAGAGTCACTGTCGTGATTTTTTTTTGCAGAAATCAATAGTCCAGGCGATTTTAAGAAATTTTCTAATTGGGTTTATTAGGCAAATATGCCATTATCTGCATTTAAAAAGCCTTTTCCCAGCCCCCCCCCCTTTCTGTCATCCACTGCTCAGAATCAGGAAATCTCAATCAGACGCATCCTGTCTGTTATATGAAGAGGGGAGGGGGGAAAAGAGACGGAGGAGAAATGTTGCAGCAGAAAACACAGAACAAAGGATTAGTCCGCGGAGGAGCTATTCAGAGTGCTATTCAGAGGTCAGAGAGGTCAGTGGTGACATCAGAGGAGAGAAGAGAGAGGACAGAGGGTAATGGAGCTTTTAATTAACCCTTTGTTGTACTGTTTTGGTGTCTATTTTCTCTCTCTCCATAGGAGAACAATGAAGACAGGGGGAGAGCTTCAAACTGCTTTTTTATGATAAAAATTCTTTTTTTCGGCTAATAACCCCAATTACAAAGTTTCTTAAAATCGCCTGGACTATTGATTTCTGCAAAAAAAAAATTCACGACAGTGACTCTTTAACCTCTTAAGGACATAGGACGTACCGGTACGTCCTATGTCCTCACTTGCACTTCAAAGCGGGGCCGCGCGGTGGCCCCGCTTTGAAGTGCCGCGATCCCGGGTGCCGCGTGTAGCCCGGGACCGCCGCTATTAGCGGGCACGGTCTGATCGCCGTGCCCGCTAATTAGCTAATCGGAGGCAGCTGTCAAAGTTGACAGCTGCCTCCGATTACCGGAGGCAACGTTTCCCTGGTGTCTAGTGGGGGAGATCGCTCCTCCGGGACCTTGTCCCGGAGGAGCGATCTCCGTTACTGATGCCGGCCGGGGACGCGTCCAAGATGGCGCCGTCCTCGGCTCGGCACTCGTTCGTTTTCGGCTGCAGCAGCCGAAAGCAAACGAGTGCCGATCTCATGGATCTCTGCAGCATATCTATGCTGCAGAGATCTCAATGAGAGATCAAAGTATATATACTAGAAGTCCCCCAGGGGGGCATCTAGTATATGTGTAAAAAAAAAAAAAAAAAGTGTTGTTAATAGTAAAAAGCCCCCTCCCCTAATAAAAGTCTGAATCACCCCCCTTTTCCCAGGTTTTAAATAAAAGTAAACAAATAAATAAATAAATAAACATGTTTGCTATCGCCGCGTGCGTAATCGCCCGAACTATTAATTAATCACATTCCTGATCTCGTACGGTAAACGGCGTCAGCGCAAAAAAATCCCAAAGTGCAAAATTGCGCATTTTTGGTCGCATCAAATCCAGAAAAAATGTAATATAAAGCGATCAAAAAGTCGTATATGCGCAATCAAGGTACCGATAGAAAGAACATATCATGGCGCAAAAAGTGACACCTCGCACAGCCCCATAGACCAAAGGATAAAAGTGCTATAAGCCTGGGAATGGAGCGATTTTAAGGCACGTATATTGGTTAACAACGGTTTGAATTTTTTACAGGCCATCAGATACAATATAAGTTATACATGTTATATATCGTTTTAATCGTAACGACTTGAGGAACATGCATAACAAGTCAGTTTTACCACAGGGCGAATGGCGTAAAAACACATTTCCCCCAAATAAAAGAAATGCGTTTTTTTTTTCAATTTCACCACACTTTGAATTTTTTTCTGGTTTCGCAGTGTACTTTATGCAAAAATTCTGCCTGTAATTGCAAAGTACAATTAGTGAAGCAAAAAATAAGGGGTCATGTGGGTTTCTAGGTGGAAAAATGCAAGTGCTATGACCTTTTAAACACAAGGAGGAAAAACCGAAAACGTAAAAACGAAAATGGGCCATGTCCTTAAAGGGTTAAGGATCTGTTGCCTCATTTATTTTCCCAGTTAAAATTTTAGCTCTGTGACTTCTGCTAAACTCAAGTTCTGATATTTCCACCAACAGCAGATTTGTTGTAGAAATTTCTGTTACTTAAATTTTTAACATACATTATGGTTATTTCTTCAGTTGGTGCTTAGGTTTTTTCAAACATCATTCAGATGGGTGAAACTGATGAACTATACTGTATCAAAACAGTACCACCCACTGAACACTATTATAATCTCCAGATATGGTTGTCAACAGTGCACCACTAAAACTATTCGCATATTATGCAAGTTATGGACACAGCTGAGAGGAACCCAAAGAAAAAAGGTCTGACAAGTAATGTTGTAGTGCAATCAGCAATCAATAAATACTAGAGAAGAGCGAACCTCGAGCATGCTAGAGTCCATCCGAACCCGAACTTTCGGCATTTGATTAGCGGTGGCTGCTGAACTTGGATAAAGCCCTAAGGCTATGTGGAAAACATGGATATAGTCATTGGCTGTTTCCATGTTTTCCAGACATTAACCCAAAATTAAGGTTGTACTGTGGAGTTAGGGTCCTGTTACACAGGCCGATGGGGGCCCGATAACTGTAAACGATCGCCGATCTGCTAGATCAGCGCTTGTTTACTGGGCCTATTACACAACCCGATAATCGTTTAACAAGTACTGCATGGACATCATTACCAATGTCCTTGCAGCCCTTGCTTAAACTCTATACATTACCTATCCATGCTGCAGGGCTCCTCTTGCTCTCTGTTTCTCACCGGGTCCTGCGCGCTGCAGCTCCAGAGAGGCCTGTCTTAAAGGGGTTTTCCAGGGAAAAACAATAATTTAGCAAAGGAAAGGGTTAACCAAGGTTAACACTTTCCTAATATACTTACCTGTTGTTTTTTGGCCCCCCAAGGAGATCTCTGGTCCGGTCACGTGTTCTTGCAGCTTGTGGCTCGGATCCTCTTCTCCTTCCGGTTCGGTGACGTCACCCGGCCGGCGTCGCTCTCCGTCTCATTAGCAGCAGAGCACTGAACCCTGACTGGCTTGGTAGCGTGTAGCCAATCAGGGCTCAGTACTCTGCATCCCCACACGCTTCAGAGTGGGGGTCCCCTGAGGCTGCAGTAAATTATCAGGGGTCGTCGGGCTCAGTGCCGGTCACCAGTTACATGGGCCGGCACTGCAGTACAGCAGGTGAATGCGGGGTCTAGCATCCATCATCACTCCGCAGACCCCCCCCCCCCCCCACACCTTGTCAGCGATGCCGACCGAGTCCCGGGAGGGGATGCGGCGGGCGGCATTACTTCACTCATAGCTACCAGACACCCCGCTGCCCGCCGCATCCCTTCCCCCCCAGGGACTCAGGGTCAGCATCGGTGGGGAAGTGATGTGTATCGGCTGCTGATCCCCCCCCCCCCCCCCCCCCGGCCCCCCTCCCTGTGTCCCTGTCAGATCACTCACCCCCACCCCCGGAGCGTGCTGCTGGCCCCGATCTCTGCACTGGTCTGAAGCACCTGTACTCAGCTGACAGGCACTGTGTACGGGGCAAGAAATCTCTCCTGCCTCACACACACAGAGCCTGTCAGCTGAGTACAGGTGCTTCAGACCAGTGCAGAGATCGGGGCCAGCAGCACGCTCCGGGGGTGGGGGTGAGTGATCTGACAGGGACACAGGGAGGGGGGCCGGGGGGGGATCAGCAGCCGATACACATCACTTCCCCACCGATGCTGACCCTGAGTCCCTGGGGGAAGGGATGCGGCGGGCAGCCGGGTGTCTGGTAGCTATGAATGAAGTAATGCCGCCCGCCGCATCCCCTCCCGGGACTCGGTCGGCATCGCTGACAAGGTGGGGGGGGGGGTCTGCGGAGTGATGATGGATGCTAGACCCCGCATTCACCTGCTGTACTGCAGTGCCGGCCCATGTAACTGGTGACCGGCACTGAGCCCGACGACCCCTGATAATTTACTGCAGCCTCAGGGGACCCCCACTCTGAAGCGTGTGGGGATGCAGAGTACTGAGCCCTGATTGGCTACACGCTACCAAGCCAGTCAGGGTTCAGTGCTCTGCTGCTAATGAGACGGA
This sequence comes from Dendropsophus ebraccatus, assembly GCF_027789765.1. Taxonomy (NCBI): domain Eukaryota; kingdom Metazoa; phylum Chordata; class Amphibia; order Anura; family Hylidae; genus Dendropsophus; species Dendropsophus ebraccatus. The sequence goes on along the minus strand of NC_091467.1, from coordinate 38,296,771 downwards.
GAGCGATGCCGGCCGGGTGACGTCACCGAACCGGAAGGAGAAGAGGATCCAAGCCACAAGCTGCAAGAACACGTGACCGGACCGGAGATCTCCTTGGGGGGCCAAAAAACAACAGGTAAGTATATTAGGAAAGTATTAACCTTGATTAACCCTTTCCTTTGCTAAATTATTGATTTTCCCTGGAATACCCCTTTAAGCTGACAGGCCGCTCTGAAGCTGGAGCGTGCGGGACCCTGGGACAAGCAGAGTGCAAGAGGATTCCTGCAGCAAATCCTTTAAATTAATGTGGCGGGACTTTCGTCGCAACAGCGGGCACAAATCTATACCTGTTCTATAAACCATTAAAAATGTGGCATTGGAGGAGGCCACACCTTCTCCTTACCTTGCCGCATCTATGCCCGCCCTTTAGGTCCCCAGCCAGACCACTGCTTTTAGAGCAGAGTGGTAGTCGGTAACCTAAACAACGAGTGTCAATGCAAGAGAAAGAGCGGGCATATCAGGAGGAGACAAGTTTGTTGAATTAATGCATTTCAAAAATCTTTAAGCCCTACAAGTTTAAAGCGCAACTATAAAATATTTTGACCATTCAGTTTTAGTTAGCTTAGGTCATGATAAGACTTTTTGCAATACACATAAATAACCTAAAATGAACAGTTTTTTAAATACATAAGGCTAACTATGCCCTTACAGCTCTGTCTGGCTCTTACTTATTTCTGCATTCCTGCTGGACACGCCCCCTCCCTGCAGATCCGTCCTGAGTGTACGGACTCTGACAGGAGGATCAGATAACAGCCCTGATACACACATAAACAAAACCTCCTACCCTCACCTCACCTCCTAGCAGCAGGTTCTCCCCCCTCCCCTCACAGAGGTGACTAAGCGGAGCTGAGGGTGTTGTGTGTGAGGAGCAGCGCAGGGAAAGAGCTGGATGGAGAGACGTGTTTCCAGTGCCACCATCACTCCAATGTACTGCATGAGGGAGAGTGGGTGAGTCACTGAGGGGAGAACTACAAGTCCCAGCACAACACAGCTGTAGTCCTTTCATAGTACATAGAACATTCACTATCAGATGTCTGCAACAGGTCCTCCCCCTGTCTGGCTGACATTATCCTACAGTGTTATGAGAACAGATGACTGTATCTAATCCCACTGTGTGTGATATCATCTGCTGGGGCTCTGTATCTAATCTTACATTTTGATACTGTATGCTGGGGCTGTATCTGATCCTGCTATGTGTGATACATCTGCTGAGGTGCTGATCAGTGGATAGAGGGACACAGCCAGGGAGATGAGGGAGGAGGCCACGCCCACTTCCAGTCAGCCAGAAGAAAAATTCATTTATTCCTCTGAGCCAAACAACTGGGGATATCTCAGCGAGCGTACATGCTATCAACGCAGTTTAGGGCTCTTTTTAAAAGGTTGCGCTTTAACTATATTGGTTGAGATGGAATTTTCTTTGGGTCATGTTCACACACTGTATTCATCAGTAAAACAACGGCTGTTGTTGCAGCTTGCAAAAACGGCCATTAACTAAAGCTAGGTTCACATCACGATTTTGCAATCCGTCTCACAGTGTCTGTTTTGGTCAACCACGTTTTTGTGTACATTGCAAAATGTGATAAAAACGAATCTGTTTTGATCTTTTTTTTTTTTTAATCGTGTAAGTTAATGGAAAACTGATCAAAAGGTATGGGATAAAACAGCATCCGTTTTAACTTTCCTTTTTTGCGCCCATTGTTTTTCATATAACTGATACATTAAACTGATAGCAAAATCGTGATGTGAACCTAGCCTAACAGTACTCACTTGCATTGAAGTGTATAGAACAACGGCCATAGTGTATACACCCTGTATACACTATGGCCACTTAAATGACCGCAGAAAATAATTGACAGGTCCATTTTCTACGGCTACAGTTCGGTGAACAGCGGCCATAGCTGTGTTTACAAAGTAGAATACGGATCCTGGCTGTACTTTACACTGTGGTCAACGGTAAATTGGTGTGCGGATACACCCTAATGTGCCCACATACCAATCAAAGTTTGTATCTGCCGGGTGAACATGTAAGACATCTCTCGTCGTTTGACACAGCCGTGGTTATCCAGGTTTAGAGAAAAACATAGCTGCTTTCTTTAAAAAAAAAAAAAAAAAAAAGCACTATACTATAGAGGTCATGTGCGGTATAACAACTCTGCTCTATTCACTTCAATGGAACTGGCTTCAGAACCACGTGCAAACTGGGGGACATGTGTGGTGCTGTTTTTTTTTTGTTTGTTTTTTTAAGAAAGCAGCTTTGGTTTTCTTATCCTGGATAACCCCTTTAACTGTTACAAAAGAGACTAGCAAATCTGTCTTTCCACCTCCCAGCAGATCTTGGTTCTCTGTCTCCCAGTGCGCACTCTGCACAACTTTATATACACCCACTAATGAGCTGGCCCCTGGCAACTAGGTTGACATAGCCAAAGTGAGAACCTGGACTGTCCAAGAAGGGACTGGCCCAATACCTATGACTCTGATTCTATTGAAATCTAGGCCTTTAAACAGAAGTTAGCAAGGTCCTTTAGCAAACTATACTTTGCTAGGGATTTCAAACTACACTGGATCACTCATATATCACTCAGCTTTCTCTGGATGTGTTTTTCACCTAATACACTCTTCTGACAGAATTCTTAGAAAAGTATAGTGATCCCCCAACCACCATTCCTGTCACTGTCTCACAATGTGTGTGTGTGTGTGTGTGTGTGTGTGTATTGGCACTCATGGGTTTGCTACAAACAGTCATTCTATAGACCCAAATGCTAGAAAACTTGTTGCTTTTCATTTCCCCCTTCCTGTTTTAGTCAATACAGAATGTGAAACCTCTGTGACTCACACTGTGGGCAAGCAGCATATAGCTTCTAGCTATTAACTCTTTCTTTCCTGTTACACTTGGCTTCTGCATTCTCTTTTTAATACTAATAAATACACTTCATAGATCTAATAGCAAGCAATGTCTTTTCTATAATTGGTTGCAATGGCCTTTGTGTTCATTCAGAAAACATTACCACTTACCAACTTATGTCTAAAGATTAGTTTTTGGCTTGCAGGTGGTCGTGTTAAGACATGGAAAAGACGCTGGTTCATTTTGACAGACAACTGTTTGTACTATTTTGAGTATACAACGGTGAGTGGAATCTGTGTAAATGTGATTGCTTAACTAATGTTTATGTACATGTAAATTCTTGGAAAGCCCCTTTAAATCAGTGTAGAAACAATGAAGCAGATTTGGCAGCAGCACTTGCTTTAACCTTAAGGTTTTTAATAATTGATCTTTAGATGATGGGGGTTCTGATTATTATGAAATAAAAATGCTAAAAAGAAAACCCACAACTTTTCTTATGTTAGTTAGACTGGACAAGGTTAAACAAGTTGACCATTTTAAAGGGGTAGTCCACCAAAAAAAATTTTCTTTCAAATCAACTGGTGCCATAAAGTGCCAGAGATTTGTAATTCACTTCTATTAAAAAATCTCAAGTCTTCCAGTACTTATCAGCTGCTGTGTGTCCAGCAGGAAGTGGTGTTTTCTTTCCTGTCTGACACAGTGCTCTCTGTTGCCTCCTCTGTCCATGTCAGGAACTGTCCAAAACAGGAGCAAATCCTCATAGAAAACCTCTCCTGCTGTCCAGACTGGAAATAATACAACTTCCTGTTGGGCATACAGCAGCTGATAAGTACTGGAAGGCTTGAGATTTTTTAATAGAAGTAAATTACAAATCTCTGGCACTTCATGGCAGCAGTTGATTTGAAAGAAAAAATGTTTTGGTGCACTACCCCTTTAAGAGTTCAGAACATGTTCTCTGAGTCACTGACATTTGGCAAAACTTGTGGTTTACAAGCATGACATGCAAGATCAGCTGAAAGTTGTTCAAAGCACAGATGTCTGAACATAAACTCTGCAATGAAGAATTTAGAAAGCTTGTCTTCATACAGTAATGTCTGCAAAGAAATCATGGTTACAAATAAAGGAGTACACAGTCAGAAATGCAGCTGAAATGATTGTGTGGAAGCAGAAGAAGGCTGAAGCCGTCAAGCTCCCCACATTAACCCTTTTTGGTTCATAACGTTTTTTTAGCAATAGGTAAAAAGCTGCAACTTTTATTTTTTTGGTCGGTCACTTAACAGGTACATGTAGCTTTTAAAGCCTTTTTGACGATTTTCAACAACGGGCGTGATTAATACTGAGCTTAGATTGTGCTGCAGCTGAGGGAATCCAGGCCGGAGTGTATACTCATAGTAAACACTTCGGCCAGGATCGCTAGCGGCCCTGCAAAAAACTCACAAGTTCATTTTCTGTGTCTGCAGAGAACCTGTCAGTGCACACAATGTATGCACTTCCATTGTGTGAATTCATTAGTAGTGTAGATCCATTAGTAGTGTAGATCATCCGGCCCGCACTAGTCATCAGTAACACCGGCCGTTCTGTGATCCAGCCAGGTCAGAGAACGGACGATGTTTTACTATATGTGAACATGGCCTTAAAAGGGTTGTTTGACAATTAAACTTATTTTTAAATGTCAAATACACCTATATTGGTAAATAAAGTTACCTTTCCTGGCTCTTTTCATGCTTTTCTTCTGCTTTTCATGCTAGCTTTCTGCTCTGTTGTCTTCTTCAATCACATACATAACTTGTGGATTCCGCCACTCATCCCTGCGCGCTCCCGCTTCAGTCTCCTCCTGTCCCACAGACTCCATTCTATAGTCAAGCGGATTCTGCCGTCCACTTAAAGAATTGACATGACAAGTCTTTGGGCGGACGGCGGAATCTGCCTGCGCATAGAATAAAGCCTGTGGTACTGGGGGAAGTTCTAGCGGGGGAAGGGGCGAGGGACAGAATGCACAGCAAGTTATTCACCTGATTTCTGAAGTGTGCAAATACTCTAAGGCTAGATTCACACATAACGTATCTGCAGCGGATTTCACACTGCGGGTTCGCAGTGAAATCCGCTGCGGATACCTATCCTGTCATTCAAAATGTAATTACATACGTGCATATGTCATTTCCAATGTGATTACATACATATGTAAATGCCGACCCCAGTAACCCCTGCTGCCAGAAAGATACTTTACCTGCCTGCCACATATTAGGCTCCCGGAGGTCCCGCGCAGCCAGGGGCTGGCTGGCAGATTTTAGCCTGGGGGGCAAGCACACGGCACTGGCCCTTGACTGGCAGGCTAGCGGCCCATCCACCACCCTGGCCCTTACCTGGTATTACCCTCCCCAAATAAGTGCGGGAAAGGAAGATTACACATGCGCCACAGAATTATAGTATTGTGGCCAGTGTTCCCAGCCACGAAAAGCCCTTGTGATATACATCTATTGGATTAAAGGGAACCTAGCTCCAGGTGCACAGCATAGTACCTTAGGATGCCTTTAAACAGAGAGATTTATCTGACCGATGTTTGAAGCCAAAGCCAGGAACAGACTATAAGCAGAGAACAGGTAATAAAGGAAAAACTGAGATTTCTCCTCTTTTCAACTCCATTCCTGGCTTTGGCTTCAAAAATCTGTCAGCTAAATCTGTCTGTGTGAATGCACCCTTAAGGTACCATGCTGTGTACCCGGTGACCCTGTTATCAGTGCTGTAATGCCCTTTTGGTTCTCTTATCATGTTAAAACCATCAGCCCTGAATCTCTGCAGCACCAGCTGTTATCAGAGGATGTACTACAACTCCCAGCATATCCTGAGGGCTGCAGACTGTAAGTAAATGCTGGGAGTTGTAGTGTTTGCAGCTGTTGTACTTGGAGGATTCCTGGTGTATTGTATACTGGAGGCTTTGTGAGAGATCAGTATACAGAGTTCTGTGGGGGATCAGTGTGTGGATGTGACCCCAGAACAGAACTAATAGGGGATAGAAGAAATATACCGTTACTGACCAAATCCAATACACCAGTATATAAGAAACATATATTGTCACTGTGACCACAACCATTACCACCCCATACTAACTAATAGCACCACACCATAACTGAGATCCAGTATAACAAGACCAATAATACCAGTATAAAAGAAACAAATATCACAACCCCTTCACCACCACCACCATTACTAACTAACATCCACCGTACAAATACCAGGATCCTCCCCATAGAAGGTTCTCATTATTAAAATGTGTCTGCTGGTTGTGATCTCATGTGTAATCAAAGATACATAATGAACTGCTAGATAGCTATTTCCTACTGGATCTATCTATCTATCTATCTATCTCCTATCTATCTATCTATCTATCTATCTCCTATCTATCTATCTATCTATCTATCTATCTATCTATCTCCTATCTATCTATCTATCTATCTATCTATCTATCTATCTATCTATCTATCTATCTATCTCCTATCTATCTATCTATCTATCTATCTCCTATCTATTATCTGTCTGTCTGTCTATCTATCTATCTATCTATCTATCTATCTATCTATCTATCTCCTATCTATCTATCTATCTCCTATCTATCTATCTATCTCCTATCTATCTATCTATCTCCTATCTATCTATCTATCTATCTATCTATCTATCTATCTATCTATCACCTATCTATCTCCTATCTATCTCCTATCTATCTCCTATCTATCTCCTATCTATCTCCTATCTATCTCCTATCTATCTCCTATCTATCTCCTATCTATCTCCTATCTATCTCCGGTATAAGAACACTGACAATAGAACACAGTTGTCAAACTCCGTCCCTCCAGTTGTTACAACACTACAAATCCCATCATGACTGGACAGATAAACCATGACGGGAATTGTAGTTTTGCAACATCTGGAGGGACATAGTTTGACACCCCTGATAAGTTAAAAGACCTTATAAGTTATTATAGTGCAGTTACATTCAGTGACTCACAGTAGGCGTCTTCTCTGCATGAAGAGACGTCCACTTTTCCTTTTCTTCTCCATCTGGCTCCGGCCATCATGAAGGCTTCTCTGGCCATGACTCCTCCTCTCCACGGGATCTGTCAGACAGACATTTTAGGCTTCTTGCTCCAGCAACATCCTCATCAATACATCCCTCCATATAGAATAGCCCCCGCTGCACATCTCTCCATATAGAATAGCCCACCTGTGCATCCCCCATATAGGATAGCCCCCCCCTGTGCATCCCCCCATATAGAATAGCCCCCTTGTGCAACCCCCCTCGTAGAATAGCCCCCTGTGCATCCCCCCTCATAGAATAGCCCCCTGTGCATCCCCCTTCATAGAATAGCCCCCTGTGCGTTCTCCTTTATAGAATAGCTCCCCCTGTGCATCCCCCTTATAGAATAGCCCCCCTGTGCGTTCTCCTTTATAGAATAGCTCCCCCTGTGCATCCCCCTTATAGAATAGCTCCCCCTGTGCATCCCCCCCTCATAGAATAGCCCCCTGTGCATCCCCCCTCATAGAATAGCCCCCCTGTGCATCCCCCCCAATATAGAATAGCCCCCCTGTGCATTCTCCCATATAGAATAGCCCCCTGTGCATCCCCCTCATAGAATAGCTCCCCCTGTGCATCCCCCCCCTCATAGAATAGCTCCCCCTGTGCATCCCCCCCTCATAGAATAGCCCCCCTGTGCATCCCCCATATAGAATAGCTCCCCCTGTGCATCCCCCTTCATAGAATAGCCCCCATGTGCATCCCCCTTATAGAATAGCTCCCCCTGTGCATCCCCCCATATAGAATAGCCCCCCTGTGCATTCTCCCTTATAGAATAGCCCCCCTGTGCATCCCCCCTTATAGAATAGCCCCCCTGTGCATCCCCCCAATATAGAATAGCTCCCCCTGTGCATCCCCCCATATAGAATAGCCCCCCCTGTGCATCCCCCCATATAGAATAGCCCCCCTGTGCATTCTCCCTTATAGAATAGCTCCCCCTGTGCATCCCCCCTTATAGAATAGCTCCCCCTGTGCATCCCCCCCCTCATAGAATAGCCCCCTGTGCATTCCCCCAATATAGAATAACCCCCCCTGTGCATCCTCCCATATAGAATAGCCCCCATGCACCCCCCCATATAGAATAGCCCCCATGCACCCCCCCCCCATATAGAATAGCCCCCTGTGCATCCCCCTTCATCGAATAGCCCCCCTGTGCATTCTCCTTTATAGAATAGCTCCCCCTGTGCATCCCCCCCTCATAGAATAGCTCCCCCTGTGCATCCCCCCTCATAGAATAGCCCCCCTGTGCATCCCCCCCTCATAGAATAGCCCCCCCTGTGCACCCCCCCTTATAGAATAGCTCCCCCTGTGCATCCCCCCCTCATAGAATAGCCCCCTGTGCATCCCCCCTTAATAGAATACCCCCCTGTGCATTCTCCTTTATAGAATAGCCCCCATGCACCCCCCATATAGAATAGCCTCCTTGTCCATCCCCCCTCATAGAATAGCCTCCTGAGCATCCCCCCTCATAGAATAGCCCCCTGTGCATCCCCCTTCATAGAATAGCCCCCCTGTGCATCCCCCCTCATAGAATAGCCCCCCTGTGCATCCCCCTTCATAGAATAGCCCCCCTGTGCATCCCCCCTCATAGAATAGCCCCCCTGTGCATCCCCCTTCATAGAATAGCCCCCCTGTGCATCCCCCCAATATAGAATAGCCCCCCTGTGCATCCCCCCTCATATAATAGCCCCCCTGTGCATCCCCCTTCATAGAATAGCCCCCCTGTGCATCCCCCTTCATAGAATAGCCCCCCTGTGCATCCCCCCAATATAGAATAGCCCCCCTGTGCATCCCCCCATATAGAATAGCCCCCCTGTGCATTCTCCCTTATAGAATAGCCCCCCTGTGCATCCCCCCTTATAGAATAGCCCCCCCCGTGCATCCCCCCAATATAGAATAGCTCCCCCTGTGCATCCCCCCATATAGAATAGCCCCCTGTGCATTCTCCCTTATAGAATAGCTCCCCCTGTGCATCCCCCCATATAGAATAAACCCCTGTGCATCCTCCCATATAGAATAGCCCCCATGCACCCCCCCATATAGAATAGCCCCCTGTGCATCCCCCTTCATAGAATAGCCCCCCTGTGCATTCTCCTTTATAGAATAACCCCCCCTTTGCATCCCCCCTTATAGAATAGCTCCCCCTGTGCATCCCCCCTCATAGAATAGCCCCCTGTGCATCCCCCCCTAATAGAATACCCCCCTGTGCATTCTCCTTTATAGAATAGCCCCCCTGTGCATCCCCCCCTAATAGAATATCCCCCCTGTGCATCCCCCCTCATAGAATAGCCCCCATGCACCCCCCCATATAGAATAGCCTCCTTGTCCATCCCCCCTCATAGAATAGCCTCCTGAGCATCCCCCCTCATAGAATAGCCCCCTGTGCATCCCCCTTCATAGAATAGCCCCCCTGTGCATCCCCCCTCATAGAATAGCCCCCCTGTGCATCCCCCTTCATAGAATAGCCCCCCTGTGCATCCCCCCAATATAGAATAGCCCCCCTGCGCATCCCCCCTCATAGAATAGCCCCCCTGTGCATCCCCCTTCATAGAATAGCCCCCCCTGTGCATCCCCCCAATATAGAATAGCCCCCCTGTGCATCCCCCTTCATAGAATAGCCCCCCCTGTGCATCCCCCCAATATAGAATAGCCCCCCTGTGCATCCCCCTTCATAGAATAGCCCCCCTGTGCATCCCCCCAATATAGAATAGCCCCCCTGTGCATCCCCCCTCATAGAATAGCCCCCCTGTGCATCCCCCTTCATAGAATAGCCCCCCCTGTGCATCCCCCCAATATAGAATAGCCCCCCTGTGCATCCCCCTTCATAGAATAGCCCCCCTGTGCATCCCCCCAATATAGAATAGCCCCCCTGTGCATCCCCCCTCATAGAATAGCCCCCCTGTGCATCCCCCTTCATAGAATAGCCCCCCCTGTGCATCCCCCCAATATAGAATAGCCCCCCTGTGCATCCCCCCTCATAGAATAGCCCCCCTGTGCATCCCCCTTCATAGAATAGCCCCCCTGTGCATCCCCCCAATATAGAATAGCCCCCCTGCGCATCCCCCCTCATAGAATAGCCCCCCTGTGCATCCCCCTTCATAGAATAGCCCCCCTGTGCATCCCCCCTCATAGAATAGCCCCCCTGTGCACCCCCCCTCATAGAATAGCCCCCCCCCCCCCCCGGTGTGGCCACATGTTAATGGGTTTAAAAAAAAAGAAAAACAACTCACCTCTCCTCGGGCCGGATCTTCAGTGTGCAGCAGCTTCTCCCTGCTGCTGCAGCGCGGCGGCTCCTCTCCTCTCCCTTTCCTATCAGGTCCTCAGCGGCGCGTCAGGGAAGTGACGTCACCGCTGAGGACCTGATGTAGGTGCCTGCAGACGTGCCTGCGTACAGCACGTCTGCGGCTCCTGGGGGATCAGGAGGCCGGAAGAGACTGGGGGAATAGCGCGGCGGCCGGCCGCGCTATTCTTTCAGTCTCAACTACTGTAGAGAGTCGGCCGCGCGTCGCGGCCCACTCATTGGTGGGGAAGACCGGCCCGGGGGGCACATGCCCTCCTGCCCCCCGGCCCAGCCCGCCCCTGCGCGCAGCCAATCAATGACGGCAGTGGGGCCTATGGTGACCGGGAGCTTTAGATGCGGCCAGATCATGGAGCAGGTTAAGTATCTTCCCCGGCGGCGGGGGTGGGGGGTTAATGGAAGCGGCACTTACATACTCGCAGGGGAATGTCGCTGTGAGTATGTAATTACATTGGAAATGACAGGAGAGGTATCCGCAGCGGATTTCACTGCGAACTCACAGCGTGAAATCCGCTGCATATACGTAACATGTGAATCTAGCTTAAAGGAGAAATGCAATTTATTATAAAATATTAATGCCATAGACATAACATTATTGATTTTATAAAGCTTTGGTACAGCCTCATCTGGAGTATGCTGTTCAGTTTTTATTTCATTTTTGGGTTTTTGTTTTCCCCTCTTTACCTTAAAAGGCCATAACTTTGTTATTTTTCATGGGACAACTTGTACTTTTTGTAAAAACTACTAATTTTCACTGAAAAATTATTATTTGTGAGGTTAAATTTAAGAAAAACTACACATTTTCTAAACTGTGGATTTTAGTATTTCCTTTCTTATCATTTAAACTTTTATTATGGGAAAAAATTTTTTTTAACACTTTAGTAGTCCCCATAAGGTACTTTGTGAGATCAATGCAGTACAAACAGTTGTGCTCAAAAGTTTACATACCCCGGCAGAATTTTTGCTTCCTTGTCCTTTTTTCAGAAAATATGATAACACAAAAACTTTTTTTCCCACGATCCCTGACTTTTTAAGAAGATTGTCAGGGGTTTGCTTTATATGCCGGAAAATGTTAGGCAGGGGTTAACTGCAGCTAAATTAATAAAAAAAAAAAAAACAGTTAACTCACCTGGGCCTGTTCCCGACCTCCTTTCAACTTTCCGCTCCCAGCGCAGCCAGAGTGACGTACACTCACTGCGTCGGGGATGCCTGAAGCTCTCCCGAGCATCTTATTGGAGACGCTCAGTTGCTCGGAAGAGCTTCAGAAGAATGACAGAGGCTTTGGGAGGCTCCGGAAGTACCAGAAGCCTCTAATTCTTCCGAAGCTCTCCCAAGCAGCCGAGCGTCTCTGATTAGACACTTGGCTGCTCGGGAGAGCTTCGGGCATCCCCGGCATAGTCAGCGCACGTCACACTGGCTGCGTCGGGAACGGGAGCGGAGAAGAAGATGCACAAAGGCCGGGAATGGGCCTAGGTGAGTTAAATGTTTGTTTGTTTGTTTTTTAAATGGTCGCCCCATATGTTGGGGATACGAGCCATTTTTGAGCCCCCCCCACCGTATGGGGCGACCATACCCGGCGTAAAGGACGACTCCCGACTTCTGACAAGGATTTTCGGGTTAAAAAGTAGTCTTATACGCTGGAAAATACGGTACTGTTTTTTTTGTTTTGTTTTTCTTTTCTTTTTGAAAAATAATGGCAACCAGATGGTAAAGCTGCCCATTCTTCTTGGCAAAAAGCATCCAGTTCCTGTAAATTCCTGGGCTGTCTTGCATGAATTGTGTGCTTGAAATTGAGCTTGAGAGTGGCTCAATAATATTAAGGTCAGGAGAATGAGAGAGCCACTCCAGAACCTTCACTTTGTTCTGCTGTAGCCAATGACAGGTTGATCATGACAACCAAAAACATCCAAATGACCCTGATCAAAAGTTCACATAACCTTTTTGATTTTGGACTGATATTGTGCACAGAAGTTGGCACAAATTGCCGAAAAGTTTGTCCATAACTGCCAGAAAAATTGTTTGGGATGCAAAGAAAAACCCACAAATAATATCAGCTGAAATACAGGGCTCTCTGAAAATTAGCGGTGTTGCTGTTTCAAGATGCACAATAAGGAGGCACTTGAAGAAAAATGGGATGCATGGTAAAGTTGCCAGAAGAAATCCATTACTACGCAAATACCACAAAATAATGCATCAAATCGAACCTTTTGGCCACAACCATAGACGTTACATTTGGAGAGGTGTCAGCAAGGCCTATAATGAAAGGAACACCATTTCTAATATAAAGCACGGGGGTGGATAGCTGATGTTTTGGGGATGTGTGAAGGCAAATTTGCATTCATCAGCCCTGAAGCTGCATGGGACATACTTGGAGATTCCAGAATGACAACGATCCAAAACACAAGGCCAAGTCGACCTGTCATTGGCTACAACAGAACAAAGTAAAGGTTCTGGAGTGGCATCTCCAGTCTTCTGACCTCAATATCATTGAGACACTCTGGGCAGATCTCAAGCACGCAGTTCATGCAAGATGGCCAAGGAATTTACAGGAACCGGCTTTTCACAAAGAAGAATGGGCAGCTTTACCCTCTAAAAAAATAAAGAGCCTCATCCACAACTACCACAAAAGACTACAAGAACTGGGGTAGGTTACTTTTGATCAGGGTCATTTGAATGTTTTTTGGTTGTCGTCATGATTTAAAAAGAGAAAACACAGTAATCTATGATGGGTGGATTCTTTTTGTTGCTTTGTGACCCTTTTGTCTTTGAGACCTCTCCACTGGATTTTTTTGTGTAGGATGACTGTCTGCTTTTTCTAAGGGCCTTTGGCCTCTTCCAGTAGGCCTCACAGCACCTCCCCTTATCGCTTCACCATACCATTTTCTCTGGGTCTTTCTCAAGGTCCTCCCATTGTTTCTTCTTTTTTTATTCCATGGGTGCAACTACTAATCTGGGGAACTGGGCAGTCCATCGTCCCTCCTCCTCCTTCAAATCTATGCAGCAGCAGTAAATTGGTGAGCTGCCTAAAACCTCCATAGTGGCTTCATTTAAGTCACCTTAAAGGGAGCTTAGAATTTTAGGATTTTTAGTATCACAATTGGATATACAGTATGAAAGGTACCGTATGTCTCTTTTTCACCCTGCAGCTATCTAAGGGCCCTATTACACGGAGCGATAATCTGCTGAATCGGCCCTTGCACTAAACCCCCTCCATTCTGTGACGCAGGTCTATTAGAATCAATGGAGCCGTGTCACAGAGGAGAGGGTTGATAATCACACTGGGGACCGGCGGCCCCGCCTCCAGTGCTTCATCGCCGGATGGTGCTCAGTAGTAGACCGTGCATGGGAACCGGGCTGCAGTTCAAAAAAAGGACTACGCACCAGCATCCAAATGCCAGTCTTTTCATATAAAAAAATACAAACAAACAAAAAAGGGATGTACCATTGGTACATTCGCTTTAAATGGAGAATGGAATAAGTTTCTGTATGACTCCTCTCAGAATCATGTATGTTGAAAATACTGCCAGGAAAGAGTGAGAAAGGTGCCCTTGTACATTTTGATGGTTGGCTGCTCCCTTCAAAGCTGGTTCAGCCAACATTTCTGTATGGATGATATGTATAGATGTTTAGAATGCTAACATTGTTTTTATAGTATGTGTGTATAGTGATTTATCTATATTTAAATTATTCATTCTTCCAGGACAAGGAGCCTCGGGGGATAATACCTTTAGAAAACCTGAGCATTAGGGAGGTTGAAGATTCAAAGAAGACTGTAAGTTATATTTTGCTGCTTTAATAAAGACATACTGAAAATTCCACTGTTACTGATAAGCATGTACAGTATACAGCTCGAAGTATCTGGACACCTCTGATATTTTTCAGCCACACTCATACCCATAACAAGCTTTGCATAAAATCAAGCATACAACCATGCAAAATCTATACACAAACATTGGTAAGGCTTCTACTGATACTGCCACAAGTCACTTAATGAAATCTCAGATTTGATAGATCTTCAAGGTCAAGTATAGGAGAAAGCATCTAAGATGCTTGTTGTGGCCTGTACAGAGCCCTGACTTAAACCATCAAATGTGATTTATCAGAATGCCACTTATCTAAATTCAATGTCTGACTTTGCAGTGTCTCAATACCCATTTTCCAACCGCTTTACATATAAGGTTGTTGTGTGGCTGAGAAATATCTTACTTAGCACTTTAAACTGTTTGTGTATATTTCTTTTTATTTTACTGCTACTTTTCACACTCTTTTGCAAAGTGCATAGCAGCATACACTCAGTTATACAGTGCAAGAGTTAAAGTGTAACTGTAATTCAGAAACAACTTTGCAGAAATCAATAGTACAGGTGATTTTAGGAAACTTTGTAGTAGGTTTTATTAGGTTTGTATCTTTGAGGACTGAACTTTTATAGCTAAGGCTTCAATCGCCAGTGCTAAAAGGGAAAGAGACGTGTATAGTATATAGGAAGGGCTATTCGACTGCGTCAAATGTCTTAGTGGCAGCCAGGGCTGTGTTTTCCTTATTAATATTAATAGAGATACTTTTGCACAACCTAAAACCAGTCTGATCTGGGTGGACCAGATTCAGTATTACTCAGTTAAGTCTACTAGACAGGATTTTAGTGAATATTTTGTAATCCACATAAACCAGGAAAATGTGTTGATTTGACCTGCAATCTAGTGGATTCCTGCCTGTCTTATGGCAATAAAATAATTATGGTTGCAGCAAAAAAAGGAAGGAAGGGTAATTTCTGTGAGGGCCAGAAGCCTTTCCCCTAACCATAACCCCAGTAGTAAGATTTAGTCCTTGGTAATTAGTCAAACCTTTAACAGTAGTGAGGTTCGAACCCTATTAAAGTCAATGGGGATATTTTGGGTTAATTTTAACACCTACATGTAGTAGTAGAAACTGTAATTATCAACCAGAAGAGTAAACTGAACACATGGAACAACTTATAGCCTGAAATTTGACTTTAAGAATGAAAGGGGAAAAAAGAGGGGGGGGGAGGAATGAAATACTGCTAGAGATGAGCGAATAGTAAAATATTTAATTCGAAATTCGATTAGAATAGCCCCCGATATTTGTATATTCGAACGAATATCGAATGCCATTATGGTCTATGGGAGAAAAATAATTGGGAACTCCTCTGTATGAAACATCGATACATCTAACAGATGAAGAGATTATTTAAAAAAAAAATTGTCAAAAATGGGCTCTGTACCCACCATCAGACTCATATTAAAGCGACTCTGTACCCACAATCTGACCCCCCAAACCACTTGTACCTTCGGACAGCGGCTTTTTATCCAAGATCTGTCATGCGGTCGGCAGCCCCGTGCCCTATGGGCGTATCTGTGCCCTAACTTTGCACCACCCCCACCCTCTTCATCATTAGGAATGCTACTGGAACATTTACTGCTGTTTGAACATTGCACAGGTGTCTTAATGATCCAGCCCATGTGCCGTGGTAGCACAGGTGGTGAATAGGAGGCAATCTGCCGGGAGCATTCATAATGATGAGGAGGGTGGGGAGGAGGGACAGAGAGGTGGTGCAAAGTTAGGGCACATATACGCCCATAGGGCACGGGGCTGCAATTTTAAGGGTGCCTTCACACCTACCGTATCGCAGTAGAAAATCTGCTGCGGATCCGCAGCGGATTTGACAGTGCGTATTTAATGCTGTGTTCATTCATTTAGTTAAATCTGCTGCGGATCCGCAGCAGATTTTCTACTGCGATACGGTAGGTGTGAAGGCACCCTGAAAAAATTTTTTATGACCATAACTGCATCACCTGCCGAACGGACCGCAGGGCAGATCTTGGATTAAAAGCAGCTATCTGAAGGTACAAGCGGTTTGGGGGTGGGGGGGGGGGTCAGATTGTGGGTACAGAGTCGCTTTAAATACTACATGATTGATATTTCAGACTACAGGACTCATTTTCCAGACAATTGAAGACAAGAGAAAAAAGCGGCTAGACTAACCAAAAGTAATGCACACTCAGGCTGGGTTCACACTATGTATATTTGAGGCTGTATTTGTGAGGCTGTATAGCAACCAAAACCAGGAGTGGATTGAAAACACAGAAAGGCTATGTTCACATAATGTTGTAATTGAGTGGATGGCCGTCATTTAATGGCAAATATTTGCTGTTATTTTAAAACAACGGCTGTTATATTGAAATAATGGCAGTTATTTACCGTTATATGGCGGCCATCCACTCAATTTCAACATTGTGTGAACAGATCCTTTCTGTGTTTTCAATCCACTCCTGGTTTTGATTGCTATGAGGACCTGACTTGAGGACCAAATACAGCCTGAAATATACTGTGTGTGAACCCAGCCTTAATATGTCAAAATATCAAAAATAGTTTATTTGTAACCAACAAACAGCACAATTGTTAAAACCACTTAAAAAGGCCTAAAAGGCCAAGATGTCAATACACAGGTGCCCTTACAATATTTAGGGCAACAAGTAATGTGCCAGACGAGTAACAACCCTCACAATAAATGTCCTGCCAATAATGCACTAAACATGGGGAAAAACAATATGAAAGCAAAAAGATATCAAAATATAACACGTGTTCAAAGAAATTATAGATAGATAGAGAGTTGCTTTGCAACATAAGGGGGCTAACATAGGGGGCTAACATGGGGGCCAACAAAAGTGGGCTAACATGGGGGGTAGCAAAAGTGGGCTTACATGGGGGGGCAACAGAAGGGGGATAACATGCGGGATAACATGGGGGCAACATACAGGATTTGGTTAGTAACAGTATGGCGGTAATATGTATGGTGATAATATTCCCTATATACTGTGTGACAATCTGGGGGTTACTCACTCGCTGGGATCGCCATCTCCTGGGCCTGAGAAGGTTGGCACATCACAAATTGCAGTCCAGTCAGTGCTGTATGCTTTATACTGACCTCAGTCAGCTTTATTTATCCGTTCAAAGAAAAACACAAGACATAGGCAACACTACCAATAAAATAAAACCTAGGCCGTCTAGCCACTGACTAACACCACAGCTTCCCTAGCTGTCACTTATGAACCTAATGCTCATTATCACCAGCTCCACTGGTCTCACCCAGACTTGTCTGCAGCTCCCACAGGCCTAGCACTGCCTGTGTTCTCCCACCCTGGGAGTCTTCACCCAGGAGCCCTGGAGTCTATAATAGAGCTCCACCCGGTGGGTTTCAGAGCCTCATTAGCTCTAAGGCTGGAGTGGAGTATCTGGACCAGGAGCTCCACCTGAACTCCAATTCCCACTCCAGAGGCATAGAACTGCCTCTTACAGCCCCACCATGCCACAACTGGTATTATTGGTTATATCAGTCTGGAGATATACCAATAGCGTCTCTTGGTTGAGGAAGGGGGGGCCCAAGTTGTCCTCTTGCACCAGGGCCCAAGAGACATTAGTTACGCCCCTGGTCCACATCAGAGGTGCCACAAATCCACCCAGCCCACCCATGAGGGTAGAGAGGAAAGTAGAGTAATAATGGTGTTGCTAAATTCTTAAACCTGTCTCTACTGAGGTTCATTATCAAATTAAAATCTCCAATGCAGACCACTAGAGCATCTGGTTAGTTAAAGGGGTACTCCAGCAAAAAGCTTTTTCCCAGTAATTGAAACACATTACAAAATTATATAACTTATGTGATTGAAGCGTATTACAATCTGCCCCCCTTTTCTACCCCCCCCCCCCATCAATCCCCCATCAATCCCCCACCAGGAAGCGAAGTAAACTCATTCTTGCCTAATGACTGTTGACCCCAGGCTGTTCTGTGGAAGCCATTTTGTGACAATGACATCAAGAGGGAGGCGGGTCTAAGCCCTGTTAAGCCAGTCTCCCTTTGTCAGACACAGGTTGCTCAGCTCTGATTGATTGGCTGAACAAGATGTAAGCCATCTAACAGTTTTACAGAGTCAGTTAGACATCACAGGAGACACATGGCATCATAAAAAAGCCCAAACCAGGAAGTAAAGAAAAAATGAAGCCACCAACTAGAGCTTCAGGGACCTGTAAACAGCGGGAAATTCAAATGGAGACACCCTCCAGAGGGATTGTTTGATTGTGTTTTTTTTATTTTTTTATCAGCGCCGAAGTATCCCTTTAAGGGTATGGCCTTATTCACATGTCCCGTGAGCAAGTCCACAATTACAGATTCATAATTGCGTTAAGTTAGTGACCATGGATTTCTATTGGATTTCTATTGGGCCATTCACATGATTAGTAGAGATGAGCGAACCTTAAGCATGCTCGAGTCCATCCGAACTCGAACTTTCGGCATTTGATTAGCGGTGGCTGCTGAACTTTGATAAAGCCCTAAGGCTATGTGGAAATCATGGATATAGTCATTGGCTGTATCCATGTTTTCCAGACAACCTTAGAGCTTTATCCAAGTACAGCGGCCCCCGCTAATCAAATGCCGATCGTTCGGGTTCAGATGGACTCGAACCCAAACCCGGTTCGCTCATCTCTAATGATTAGTAGTTTGAGTATAAATCCAATCTGCAAAAAAGGACATGTTGATTCACCAATTGTTGTTTTTGACAAATAGTGTCAAAGGTTGTAGCTTATGGTCTGTTTACACAGAGATTTATCTGACAGATTTTTGAAGCCAAGTCAGTCTTTCTTTTTATTTCAAAAGTCCATTCTCGGCACTCACCATATGATGCTTCAAAGTTAATTTATTGGAGAAAAGTCATCAATCCTTCCTCTGTCTCACCAGGCTTTCTTTTTATGACCTGTTCTCTGTTTATAGTCTGTTCCAGGCTTTGGCTTCAAAAATCTGTCAGATAAATCTCTGTGTAAACGCACCATTAGCGCCAATACCTTTATCGGAGTTGTGCTTCAGTACCGGATGGAACACATGGACAGAATTGGTGTTATTTCTGAAAAAAGCAGCCATGTTAATCCAGATCAGAAGTGTACTAGTGCCTTAAGACAATGAACTATTGTAACACAACTGTAGTTATTCCTATGAATAGTGTTAAGCGGAGAGGCTGAACAGTTTGGGGGAGATTTATGAAAGGGTTTAAATATACACCTGGTGTAAACTGCCCACAGCAACCAAGAACAGATCCTTTTATATTTTACTAGAGCTAAAAGCTTAGCTCTGAGTGGTTGCTGTGGGCAGTTTACACCAGGTGTAAATTTACTCCCTATCATAAATCACCCCCTTTGTGTTCTACAACATTCTCCAGACCCAAACGCTTAGGGCTGTATCCATGTTTTTCAGGTCTCCCGAGGGCTGCATTCAACTTCTGCAGCCGTGGGAAGGCAAATGCCAAGCGTTTGGGTTCGGCGATGTTCTCTGAACCCAAACAAGTGCTGTTCAGTCAGCACTTTAGTGCAATAAATAGGCAGGTGTTAACATGGGAAGCAGAGGTGACCTGGTTTCTGTAATACATGACAGTCTGCTACGTCCCTTAGTTCTACCATGCACATGCTCATTACTAATATTTTATTTTTCTAGAACTGTTTTGAGCTGTTTATACCAGATAATAAAGACCAGGTAATCAAGGCATGCAAAACAGAGGCTGATGGGAGAGTTGTGGAGGGGAATCACACAGTGTATCGAATCTCTGCACCAACACCAGAAGAGAAAGCTGAATGGATAAAAAGTATAAAGTAAGTACCAGTATGAATTGTCAGTTTTGTTCGCATGAAATGCCTGTTGCATAGTGACAGCTGGAAGTATTTTGCCTTGGTAAAAAAAAAAAGTACCCAATTTTTCAATTTCTTTCCTGCCTCGCCTTCTAAGAGACGTATTTCTGACAGACAATATCTAATAATTAAAAAAAACAATGAAAATGTGGTAATAATAAAGGTACACAAGATACAGCACATTCAAATTGTCAGTTCTTTTAAAAAATCAACTGCGTAAACCAGCAATGGAGCACAGTAGAACAGTTGTGTCCAGGGCCGCCATCAGGGCAGTATTGGTGGTACAGCTGTCAGGGGCCCGGGCTAAAACTAGCATCCAGGGGGGGCCCGGCAGTCCAGCCTACCTGTGTGTAAGCTCCTAACAGCTGTACCGCACAGGCAGGAAAACACAGGGCCTCCTCCTCACTCTCCCAGGGCCCCCTCCTCTTCCTCACTCCCCAAGGCCCCTCCCCCGCCCCACACAACCTTCTCTGGCAGCTTTCTCCTGTGCTGCGATGTCGGAGGAGAAGGGGGAGGGGCCGGAGCCGCTGTGTGAGGACCAGGAGGAAAACAGGAAGCACATGGGTCCTGGAGCTTCCCAGCAAGTAAGTGTAGATGTGTGTGTAATCATGTGTGCTGGGGGGGATGATGTGTGCTGGGGGGGATGATGTGTTCTGGGGGGGATGATGTGTGCATGTGTGCTGGGGGGGATTATGTGTGCATGTGTGCTGGGGGGGATGATGTGTGCATGTGTGCTGGGGGGGGTGATGTGTGCATGTGTGCTGGGGGGGGTGATGTGTGCATGTGTGCTGGGGGGGGTGATGTGTGCATGTGTGCTGGGGGGGGTGATGTGTGCATGTGTGCTGGGGGGGGTGATGTGTGCATGTGTGCTGGGGGGGGTGATGTGTGCATGTGTGCTGGGGGGGTGATGTGTGCATGTGTGCTGGGGGGATGATGTGTGCATGTGTGCTGGGGGGATGATGTGTGCATGTGTGCTGGGGGGATGATGTGTGCTGGGGGGATGATGTGTGCTGGGGGGATGATGTGTGCATGTGTGCCGGGGGGGGGGATGATGTGTGCATGTGTGCCGGGGGGGGGGGAATGATGTGTGCTGGGGGGATGATGTGTGCATGTGTGCTGGGGGGATGATGTGTGCATGTGTGCTGGGGGGGGTGATGTGTGCATGTGTGCTGGGGGGGGTGATGTGTGCATGTGTGCTGGGGGGATGATGTGTGCATGTGTGCTGGGGGGATGATGTGTGCTGGGGGGATGATGTGTGCATGTGTGTCGGGGGGGGGATGATGTGTGCATGTGTGCCGGGGGGGGGATGATGTGTGCATGTGTGCTGGGAGGATGATGTGTGCTGGGGGGATGATGTGTGCATGTGTGCTGGGGGGGTGATGTGTGCATGTGTGCTGGGGGGATGATGTGTGCATGTGTGCTGGGGGGATGATGTGTGCATGTGTGCTGGGGGGATGATGTGTGCATGTGTGCTGGGGGGATGATGTGTGCTGGGGGGATGATGTGTGCATGTGTGCCGGGGGGGGGGGGGATGATGTGTGCTGGGGGGATGATGTGTGCATGTGTGCTGGGGGGATGATGTGTGCATGTGTGCTGGGGGGGTGATGTGTGCATGTGTGCTGGGGGGATGATGTGTGCATGTGTGCTGGGGGGATGATGTGTGCATGTGTGCTGGGGGGATGATGTGTGCATGTGTGCTGGGGGGATGATGTGTGCTGGGGGGATGATGTGTGCTGGGGGGATGATGTGTGCATGTGTGCCGGGGGGGGGGGATGATGTGTGCTGGGGGGATGATGTGTGCATGTGTGCTGGGGGGGTGATGTGTGCATGTGTGCTGGGGGGGGTGATGTGTGCATGTGTGCTGGGGGGGGTGATGTGTGCATGTGTGCTGGGGGGGGTGATGTGTGCATGTGTGCTGGGGGGATGATGTGTGCTGGGGGGATGATGTGTGCATGTGTGCCGGGGGGGGGGGATGATGTGTGCATGTGTGCCGGGGGGGGGATGATGTGTGCATGTGTGCTGGGAGGATGATGTGTGCTGGGGGGATGATGTGTGCATGTGTGCCGGGGGGGGGATGATGTGTGCATGTGTGCCGGGGGGGGGATGATGTGTGCATGTGTGCCGGGGGGGGGGGGGGATGATGTGTGCATGTGTGCCGGGGGGGGGGATGATGTGTGCATGTGTGCTGGGGGGATGATGTGTGCATGTGTGCTGGGGGGATGATGTGTGCTGGGGGGGATGATGTGTGCATGTGTGCTGGGGGGATGATGTGTGCATGTGTGCCGGGGGGGGGGGATGATGTGTGGCGGGGGGGGATGATGTGTGCATGTGTGCTGGGGGGGATGATGTGTGCTGGGGGGGGATGATGTGTGCATGTGTGCTGGGGGGATGATGTGTGCCGGGAGGGGATGATGTGTGCATGTGTGCTGGGGGGGGGATGATGTGTGCATGTGTGCTGGGGGGGGGATGATGTGTGCATGTGTGCTGGGGGGGATGATGTGTGCATGTGTGCTGGGGGGGATGATGTGTGCTGGGGGGGATGATGTGTGCTGGGGGGGATGATGTGTGCTGGGGGGGATGATGTGTGTGCATGTGTGCTGGGGGGGATGATGTGTGCATGTGTGCTGGGGGGGGGATGATGTGTGCATGTGTGCTGGGGGGGGGGGTGATGTGTGCATGTGTGCTGGGGGGGCATGATGTGTGCTGGGGGGGATGCAATCCCTGATCCCTGCACTCTGTCAGCACCCTGTCTGACCCCACATCCCTGATCCCTGCACCCTGTCTGACCCCACATCCCTGATCCCTGCACCCTGTCTGACCCCACATCCCAGCAGTATTATTTGGTACCAATGCGTAGAAATATTTTGTGGCCATGTGTAGGGGGCTTGTGCTCCTGATCTTTTAAGACCCTAGCAACACTCCTCTCAGACCACCTTCTTTATTTAACTATGACTGTGTAGTGGTTTAATGTCTAAGCACTTGGGGCCCCACTTTTAAATTGTGCCCAGGGCCACATTTGACCTAAAACCGGCCCTGGCCCTTAGGTTCCATAGTTTTTATTTTAATTAATAGTGCACGGAAGTTGGCTGGCGTGGGATGTATCCAAAGAGACCCAGCTTTCCAGAATTATCCCAAAGCCACCCAGTTACTTCAAAGACATCAGTCAAAAATACGTCCCATGTTTTTTTGTTAATGGGGGGCCCAGACACTCCGGCTGTATGGGGCCCTGAAATTTCTGATGGCGGCCCTGGTTGTGTCACGGCCGCGGCCCGTGCTCCAGGCCGCCGCTGCGACCTCTCTCTGCCCCATGCTGCCGCGGGGGTCCTTGTGCAGCATGGGGCCCCCACCTCCTAGGGCGCGCGCACGCCGGCTGTCTCAGATTTAAAGGGCCAGTCCGCCCATAATTGGAAGTTGCACTAATCACTCCCTATAAATTCCAGCCCTGCCCCACTACAGGTGTTGGAGCCTCTGCATGCTTCCCCTAGCGTTTGGTCCAGCTCCCTGTTGTTCCTGACCTTAGTCATTGTTCCTTGTTCCTGTCCGCAGTACTTGTCCCTAGTCCCTGCCGGCTGCCTTCCCATTGTTCCTGAGTCCTGTCCGCCACCTGCGATTATGCCTATAGACCTCTACCTGCACATCTCCTGCCTACTGCTCCTGCCACGCCTCACCTGCCGTCACTAGCAACCAAGCCAGGGGTAGCGACCTGGGGGTCGCCTGCCGCAGCTAGTCCATCCCGCCTTGCGGCGGGCTCTGGTGAAAACCAGCGGCCCCTTAGACTCCGCTCCCTGGTGAGGTTAGTGCCATCGCTAGTGACGGTTCAGTGGATCCACGACTCCAGGCGTTACAGTAGGCTCCAACCATGGATCCCAGCGAGGTGCCTGATCTCCGTGACGTAGCCAGAGGGGTCGCTCAACAAATCCAGCAACAGTCGCAACAGATCCAGCAACTGACTGCCGCCTTACAGCAGCATACTACAGCTCAGCACTTACCACCTCCTGCAGCCTCTTCGAGACTTGGACTGGCTCTCCCGAGTAAATATGGAGGCGATCCCAAGTTGTGCAGGGGATTCCTGACTCAATGCACCATGCATATTGAACTCTTAAATAGTCAGTTTCCCACCGAGCGCTCTAAAGTGGCTTTCATTAACAGCCTATTGGAGCGTAGAGCTCTGGCCTGGGCCACGCCGCTGTGGGACCGAGATGATCCTGTTGCTGCCAATCTCCGAACCTTCCTGGCTGAGTTTCGCTCCGTCTTTGAGGAACCTGCCCGTGCTTCTTCAGCTGAGACTGCTCTCCTCAACCTCTCTCAAGGGAGCTCCTCTGTTGGTGACTACGCCATCCAGTTCTGCACCCTGGCAGCTGAATTAGACTGGAATGAGGCCGCTCTAATAGCCACCTTCAAGAAGGGCCTATCCAGTCTGGTGAAAGACGTGCTCTCCGCCCGCGACCTCCCTACATCTCTGATTGATCCAATCCTACTGGCTACCAGAGTCGACAACCGATTTTCCGAGAGAGAGGAGGAGGTCCGGCAAAAACGGCGACTAAGCCTGCCCCGTCGCCATCAACGCCTAGCACCGGTTTTCCAGGATCTTGTTGCTCCTGTACCCCAGTTGACTCCTGAGGTTCCCATGCAAGTAGAACGAGTTCGCCTGACTCCTCATGAGAGGGCTCGCCGACTAGAGCTGAGTCTCTGTCTCTATTGCGGTGGCTCTGATCACTTCCGACAGAGATGTCCCCAACATCCTCAGTGTCCGGGAAACACTCGCACCTAGGTCCCTAGGTGTGAATGCCACCTCTCCATTCCTCTTCCGACATCCTGCTGGGTCTACCTTGGCTGCAATTACATACACCTAAGCTAGACTGGAGAACCGGGGAGATTCTCAGTTGGGGTCTGGACTGTCCTAACCGGTGTCTGAAGCTTCCTCTGCCCAAGTGCTCTAGGACGTCACCTGACTCCGTCAAGCCTCTACCCGGCCTACCGGCACAATACCAAGACTTGGCTGACGTCTTTTCTGCCAAAGAGGCGGACTCTCTTCCCCCTCACCGGACATATGATTGTCCCATAGACCTCCTTCCTGGAACTTCTCCTCCACGAGGTCGGGTGTACCCTCTCTCCGAGACTGAGGCCATGTCTTCCTACATCCGGGAGAACCTACAGAAGGGTTTCATTCACAAATCCACGTCCCCTGCTGGCGCAGGATTCTTCTTTGTGCAGAAGAAGGACGGTTCTCTTCAACCATGCATAGACTACAGGGGCCTAAATAAGGTGACAGTCAAGAACCGTTATCCTCTTCCACTTATCCCTGAACTATTCGACCATCTCCGTGGAGCCAAGATCTTCTCTAAGCTGGACCTCAGGGGAGCGTACAATTTAATCCGTATTCGTGAAGGAGACGAATGGAAGACCGCTTTTAACACCAGAGATGGGCACTAAGAATACCTGGTCATGCCATTCGGCCTATGCAATGCCCCAGCGGTTTTCCAGGAATTCGTTAACAACATCTTCCGTGAACACCTCTATGTCTGCGTCATTGTCTATCTTGACGACATTTTGGTCTTCTCCAATGACCAGCAGACTCACGTGACACAAGTACGCCAGGTCCTACGAAGACTACGGGCCAATCATTTGTACGCCAAGCTAGAAAAGTGCGTTTTCCATCAGCGCAGTCTTCCGTTTCTTGGGTATATCGTCTCCGACCAGGGTCTACAAATGGATCCAGCCAAGCTCTAAGCTGTTCTCCAGTGGCCACGTCCTGTGGGACTCAGAGCTATCCAACGTCTCCTAGGATTTGCCAACTTCTATCGGCAGTTCATCCCACACTTCTCTACCCTGGTTGCACCCATCGTGGCTCTCACTAAGAAGAAGGCGGATCCCAGGCATTGGCCACCTGAGGCCGAGCAAGCCTTCACTAGCCTAAAGTCAGCCTTTGCTTCTGCTCCTGCGCTAGTTCGCCCGGATGCCACCAAGCCGTTTTCACTTGAGGTCGACGCATATTCAGTAGGCGCTGGAGCTGTCCTCTCGCAAAGGGACGCATCAGGCAAAACCCGAACCTGTGGGTTCTTCTCAAAGACTTTCTCCCCTGCCGAGAGGAACTATACTATTGGCGACCGAGAACTCTTGGCGATTAAGTTGGCACTGGAGGAGTGGCGTCATCTCCTAGAGGGGGCTAGGCATCCGGTAAATATCTACACGGACCACAAGAATCTTCTCTACCTCCAATCGGCCCAACGTCTCAATCCCCGGCAGGCCAGGTGGTCTCTTTTCTTTTCACGTTTCAACTTCGTTATCCATTTCTGTCCGGCTGAGAAGAATGTGAAAGCCAACGCTCTCTCCCGAGCACCTGACGTCATGGGACAAGAGGACACTCCTTGCCACATTATACCTCCCGATCGCCTAGTGCCAGTCGCCACATCCTTCAAAGATTGCCTCCCGGTAAGACCTATGTGCGCCCTGCTCTTCGAAGACGGATCTTGAAATGGGGTCATTCCTCTATGGTGGCCGGGCATCCAGGAGTTCTAAAGACCGGGCAACTGATCTCCCGCCACTACTGGTGGCCTAGCCTACTCCAAGATGTCAAGGACTTTGTGGCTTCCTGTACCATCTGTGCCAGAAACAAGTCCTCCCGTCAAAAACCTGCCGGCCTACTTCAGCCCTTGCCAGTTCCAGACCGCCCCTGGTGCCATAGCTGTTCTTTCAGCATATCTTTCGCCTACATGGTCTTCCTCTTCATATAGTGTCTGACAGAGGCTCACAATTCGTCTCCAGATCTGGCGTGCTCTCTGCTCTCAACTCCAAGTGAAGCTGGACTTCTCTTTGGCCTATCATCCCCAGACCAATGGGCAAGTGGAAAGGGTCAATCAGGTCCTTGGCAATTATCTTCGACACTTCGTCTCCGCTCGCCAGGACAACTGGTCCAGTCTGCTTCCATGAGCGGAGTTCTCCTACACCCATCTGGACTCGAGTTCCACAGGCAAGTCACCCTTCTATGTGGTCTATGGGCATCACCCTCGTCCTCCTCTGCCTCTCTCTCCATCCTCTCAAGTCCCAGTTATGGAGGAATTGTTATCTGACCTACAGTCGATCTGGGAACAGACTCTACAATCTTTGCTCATGGCATCTGACCGCATGAAGGACCAGGCGGATAAGAGAAGAAGACCTGCCACAAATTTTCTCCCAGGTGACAAAGTCTGGCTCTCTGCCAAATATGTCCGACTCAAGATTCCCAGCTACAAGTTGGGTCCTCGATTCCTCGGTCCTTTCTCGGTGCTAAAACACATCAACCCTGTCACCTACAAACTCTGCCTACCCCCTACTATGCGGATTCCAAACGCCTTCCATGTTTCCTTTTTAAAGCCAGTGGTCCTCAACCGGTTCTCCAATAAGTCTTCGTTCACTGCTCCACAAGCCGTCTTTGACGACGTCTACATTGTTAAAGACATTCTGGCCATGAAAACTGTCAGAGGAAGACTGTTCTTCCTGGTGGACTGGAGAGGATTTGGTCCTGAGGAGAGGTCCTGGGAACCCGAGGCTAACATCCTGGACCAAGATCTCATCAAGAGGTTCCTGCAGGCAAGAAAGAGGGGGAGGCCAAAGGAGGGGGGGAACTGTCACGGCCGTGGCGGCGGCCCGGACCTCTCTCTGCCCCATGCAGCCGCCGGGGTCCTTGTGCAGGGACCCGGCGCTGCTACCTGTTCGGCTCCGGGGGGCGCCTTACCTCGCCCCACTCCTGTCTCCGTCTGTGCCGGCCGGCGCGCGTGTCCCCGCCTCCTAGGGCGCGCCCGCGCCAGCTGTCTCAGATTTAAAGGGCCAGTCCGCCCCTAATTGGAAGTTGCACTAATCACTCCCTATAAATTCCAGCCCTGCCCCACTACAGGTGTTGGAGCTTCTGCATGCTTCCCCTAGCGTTTGGCCCAGCTCCCTGTTGTTCCTGACCTTTAGTCCTTGTTCCTGTCCGCAGTCCTTGTCCTTAGTCCCTAGTCCCTGCCCGCTGACTTCCCATTGTTCCTGAGTCCTAGCACTAGCAACCAAGCCAGGGGTAGCGACCTGGGGGTCGTCTGCCGCAGCAAGTCCATCCCGCCTTGCGGCGGGCTCTGGTGAAAACCAGCGGCCCCTTAGACTCCGCTTCCTGGTGAGGTTAGTGCCATCGCTAGTGACTGTTCAGTGGATCCACGACTCCAGGCGTTACAAGTTGAAAACCAAATCATCCAAAGAAATTGGAGGTGCATATTAGTCTTGTCAACATTCTAACAGGAATCTTAAATTACAGGGATGGAGAACTAGCTAAGAAGAAAGGCAAAAGACAAGACAGACAAAGAGGAGAACATAGAGGGAATTGGTGGCGAAGGGGAAACTAGTTAGGGTATGATTCATGTAGCATCAGAGATTGACAGTAAATCCTTTGCATCCCAAAAAGAGATCTAGCTTATCATTCAGGGAGGCTGTAAGGTACTCAAGTGACTGTCTTGATTGGTTCTCCTTGCATTTTACTCAGTCTTGTTCAATCACATGTAAATGACTGAGCTCAGTAGTGACATCTATGGTAGTTACAGGTACTGTCATGGTGAATGTATGAGGTAGCTGACTAGTGAGCTACTGAGCTAAATGCAAATGCATAAAGCAAAAGAGTCTAGTTCAGTCAGTGAACATGCCAGAAGAACCAATCAGGACTGTCTAGTTCAATCAATGTACAGTGGTGCCTTGGATTACGAGCATAATGCGATCCGGGGCCATGCTTGTAATCCAAATCCACTCTTAAACCAAAGTAAATTTTCCCATAAGAAATCACTGATATGCAGACAAATGGTTCCACACCCCCCAAAAAAATAATGATTTATTATTCTGAATAACATGTACAACAGATGAAACAAATATTCAGAAACAGCATATTATGTGATATTATAAGTTACTGTACAGTAATGGAGAGGATGGGAAACACAAGGGCTGACAGAGACTGCATGAAGGAGCATGAAGGGAGCTCTTAAACCAAAGAAATGCTCTTAAAACAAGTTACAATTTTGAAAAACTGAGAGCTCTTAAACCAAAACGCTCTTAAAGAGTCACTGTCGTATTTTTTTATTTATTTTTTTTTGCAGAAATCAATAGTCCAGGTGATTTTAAGAAACTTTGTAATTGGGTTTATTAGCCAAATATGCCATTATCTGCATTTAAAAAGCCTTTTCCCAGGACCCCCCTCCCTCCTCTTTTCCATCCACTGCAAAAAATCAGGAAATTGGGACTTGTTGCATCAGACGTACCCAGTTTGTTCTAGGGAGAGGGGAGGAGGGAGGAGGGAGTTAGCCGACAGCAGAAAGCAGATAACAGAGGATTACAGGCATGGAGCTGGGTGAACGCTGTAATCAGAGCTCAGAGAGGTCAGTGGTGACTGTCAGAGGAGATAAAGGGTGAGGGATTTGTAGATTAACTCTTTGTCCTGTTTTGGTCTTTTATTTAGCTCTCTCCATAGTAGAACAATGAAGACAGGGGGAGAGCTTCAAACTGCTTTTTCATGATAAAAATGCATTTTTCGGCTAATAAACCCAATTACAAAGTTTCTTAAAATTATTGATTTTATTAATTATTTGTTTCTTCAAAAAAAAAATTCACAACAGTGACACTTTAAACCAAGGGACGACTGTATATAAATGTTCTCAACAGTGACACCTATGGTGATTAGAGAAACTGACTCATGGCAAATCTATAAAGGTAAAAAGCAGTAAAGCTGCAAATAGCACAGAGTGAGGATAGAGGAGCCAGTGCTGGCAGCAAGACTGGAGCTCTGTGCTAACAAGATAACTTTAATCACAACAGGTGAGCTGGATAATAATAATGCGCATATATATATATATATATTGCCAATGGATTCCACAGCACTCCGCTCACAGTCTTAAAGAGTCACTGTCGTATTTTTTTTTTTGCAGAAATCAATAGTCCAGGCGATTTTAAGAAACTTTGTAATTGGGTTTATTAGCCAAATCTGCCATTATCTGCATGTAAAAAGCCTTTTCCCAGGTCCCCCCCTCCTTCCTCTTTTTCATCCACTCCAAAAAATCTGAAAATTGTGACTTGTTGCAGGAGACGTCCCCTGTCTGCTCTAGGGAGAGGGGAGGGGGGAGGAGGAAGGAGGGAGTTAGCCGGCAGCAGAAAGCAGATAACAGAGGATTACAGGCACGGAGCTGGGTGACAGTTGTAATCAGAGCTCAGAGGTCAGTGGTGATGGTCAGAAGAGAAAACGGGTGAGATATTTGTAGATTAACTCTTTGTTGTCCTGTTTTGGTCTTTTCTTTAGCTCTCTCCATAGGAGAACAATGAAGACAGGGGGGAGAGCTTCAAACTGCTTTTTCATGATAAAAATGCATTTTTCGGATAATAAACCCAATTACAAAGTTTCTTAAAATCGGCTGGACTATTGATTTCTGCAAAAAAAAAATTCACGACAGTGACACTTTAATTGATTTATCTTTATGTTTTGGGAGGAAACCCATGCAAACACAGAGGGAACATACAAACTGTTTGCAGATGTTGGTCTTGGTGGTATTTTAACACACACACACACTTACTTTTATTAGATTTGTATTTTTTAAGATAGGCTGTGTTTATTACTTTCATTTCCAGCCAGTGGCGTAGCTACCATAGAGGCAGGGGCCCGAGGGAGAAGGTGTCCTTCTGCTTAAAGTGTTACTGTCACTTAATTTTTTTCAGAAATCAATAGTCCAGGCAATTTTAAGAACATTTGTAATTGGGTTTATTAAGCAAATATGCCATTAGCTGCATTTTAAAAGACTTTTCCCAGGTCCTCCACTCCTCTTCTTTATGTCACACACTGCTCAGTATCAGGAAATCTCGACTATTATACATCAGTCTGATCCTGTCTGTTCTATGGAAAGGGGAGGGGTGAGGAGGAAGGAGGGAGATTAGACAACAGAGAGAAGAGAACAAAGGATTACACAGCAGGCAGCCACTGAAAGCCCCTATTCAGAGATCAGAGGAGAGAGCCTGGTGATGTAGCTATAAATTAACTGGGGGATTAACGGGGGATGGTATCTGGCAGTTTGCTAAGTATTAAAAGTTATCACTAATTTTTTGTTTACCTGCCTGTTCTCGGCTATACTGTATATCTTTATGCGCTGTGGTATTCCGATATGTATTCTTACCAAATGTATTCTTCAGCATATAATGCAATGAATGTGTTTTTCATGCATTCTGTGTGATGATATTTACTCCTGCCTCTAGGGTGGGCTGCATGCTAGCATTGTCACAATTAAGACCATGTTGGCCGCTTAGGCGTCTACTGTGACTACTGATTCACGTTTCTTTGATTTTTTTTTTTTTTTTTCCATTATTTTCACTTAATGACTACCAATCCACGTCCCCCCCCCCCCCCAATGATACTTGCCATGGTAATGCTAAATTGAACATGTGATTAAGAAGTGAATCATGCGCTCATGTGACACACCATTTGCCCTTCCGCCCTTCCGCTGCTCTGCTACTTGCAGATGAACTATGTGACATGTTCTGTTTGGCGCCTGCACAGTGCCATCATCAGGGGGCAGGGTTATATGGTCCGTGCAGCCTCTGTATGTGCTTCCGCCCACCATCCCCACATGTACATTCGTCTCTTGACTGTAAGTATTGCGTTTATATACGAGCATTTTTCTTCATGTAACACTCCTAATGAAGCTGCTGTGGTGCAGCGTAATGTGTGGTGTTCTTTCACCCACTGTTGTACCGGGCCCGGGCAGATATACAAGTTGAATTGTTATTCACTGTAAGCCTTCTGTGGGCTATACAGTATATTCACCTTTCGTACACCTTGCCATGCGACCTCCTCTTGAAATTCGGCCACATGTTTCATAGTGGGAATATACCCTCAGAGAACAAATGATAAGGTAAAACACACCAGTGCATTTCATACACGTTCTGTTCTTGGTCACAGCTTATATAAAACCTTTCCCTGATTTTTATACACATTCAATGATAGCACTGAGCGTTAACTACCTTGAGGCTATGTTCCCACTTCGGGACCATATAGGGTAAAGGTGGCAGTTTTGATAAATTGACAACCCCTTATAATCATAATCGTTGTTAGCAGCAAGTTTCAGTTTTCTGTTTCTGTCTTAGTTCCTATGTTTCAAAAAAAGGATAACTGGTAAAGAGAAATGGGAAGGGGAGTGAAGGGAGAGATGCACAAACTTAGTCCAACACTAACAGTCCCAGAATAGTTTGCATAAGGTGCTTCTTAAAGGGCAACTATAATCTAAAGCGGGCAGGATACACTGTCAAAAAGCCTGCTGCCGCGCTAGCGATGCAGGCACATGTCGGATACAGATTTCTTCCAGCAGCGCAGTTGATTGCACGTCCAATTGGCACCACCATAACGTGATTGCAGGGTGCTGATGGGTCACTTAATAGGCTGGGGTTCCATACTTACCCTCCAAAGCTGCCAATGTGTCTCTGGCAATAGTGCATTTATCTCACTGATCTATACAATGCTATAGCATTGCATAGATCAGTATTGCTTATGAGGGTCATAAGGTTTATAGGAAGACCTATAAAGTTTAAAAAACTTTTTTCATTTTTCAAAATCTAAACCAAAATAAAATTAAACCTATTTGGTATTGCTGTATGTGGAATTATCTGATCTATTAAAGGGGTAGTGCTAAGAAATTATTCACAGAATAACACACATTACAAAGTTATACAACTTTGTAATGTATGTTTTGTCTGTGAATCGCTCTCTTCCCGTGTCCCACCACCCCCGCACTTGTACCCGGAAGTGTGGTGCATTATACATACCTGATCCGTGTCGCGCATGTCCGCCATCTTGTGCCAAGACGTCATCTTCGGACGGACGGCCGAACCACTCCGACCATCCCTAGTGCCGGCCGCCTTCTGCAGTGTCATCAGATGCTCAGCCGTGATTGGCTGAGCATAACTGTGCTCAGCCAATCGTGGCTGAGCACAGTTATGACACAGCAGAGGGGGGCCGGCATCAGGGACGGCGGCAGCGATTCGGCCGGCCTCCCGAAGATTACTTGGCGGACATGCGCGACACAGATCAGGTGTGTATAATGCACCACACTTCCGGGTACACATGCGGGGGTGGTGGGACACGGGAAGGGGGCGATTCACAGACATAACATACATTACAAAGTTGTATAACTTTGTAATGTGTGTTGTTACAAAGTTGTATAACTTTGTAATGTGTGTTGTTCTGTGAATAATTGTTTACCGCCGCACTACCCCTTTAAGATATAATGTTGTTAATCTCGCTTAGTAATCAGCATAAACGAAACAATAAAATAGAAACCCCAAAATTGTTGATTTTTGGTCACATCATACATTAAAAACAGTTAATAGGAGATCAAAAAGTCCCATCTAAATTAAAATGGTATCATTAAAAACTATAGATAATGGTGCAAAAATAGGTACTAATACAATAAAAAATTAGAGATTAGAACACAAATTTTAAGTTATTAAAGTTTTTTATTTTTATTTTTTTATTAAAATAAAACAAACTATGTAAATTGGGTATCACTTGATTCATACTGATCCACAGAATACAGATAGCATGTCACTTTTACTGTAACTTGAATGGTGTGAGAACAAAATCTTCCAAGTTTAATAAATTGCTTGAGGGGAGTTAATTTCACTCCTTAAAATTGTTTTGCAGTTTCACTGTACATTTTATAGTAAAATGATAGTCCCAAGAAATTCCAATTAGTCCTGCGAAAACCAAACCCCCACATAGCTCTGTATTAAAAGCATTATGGGTTTTAGAAGGCGAGAATGAAAAAATTAAAACCTGAAAGTAAACCTGGATATGAAATGTATTCAACGGAAACATGACTTCATATTTTGATACCTGTGGTGAGACTAACAATTAATTCCATATTCATTTCTATTCAGTCTCCTTCACCCAATTCTAAGCTGCTGCTTTGTGCTGAGGACACTAAATAACTGAGTTTTTCTCTGTCTCCCTCTCATCCCCCTCCCTTTAGAGATGGCTGATTTAAACAAGTACTTATTTGCAACTTATTTGCAATGCCGGAGGGATAATCACAGTGGGTTCATCAGCAACTTGACCTCAGATTAACCCTCCCAGCATTACAAAGAAGCTACGTTGCAGATGAAGCCTGCCAGGGACTTTGCATCTCGGAAGGGAAGGAGGAAGAGGGGGAGACTGTGAAAAAAGCTCACTCACACAATTTTTTGTGTCTTCAGCAGTAACCAGCAGCTCAGAACTGAGGGAAAGAGACTGAATAGAAAATAACAAGTATGGAATGAATTTTTGGTCTCACCATGGGCAGCAACATATGAAAAGTTTTGTTTGAGTGGAACACCCCTTTAATGTGTAATAATTATAATTGTAATAATAATAATCTTATGATTGGTGCCCTGCAATGTTGTATGCCATGTTGATTGTAAATTGGGCCATGTCCTGGCAGATGTCTTGATGTAAGTGAATGTACACTTAGGAGTGATTCCCACATTCCGTAAACCACGGAACCTACAGACAGGAAAGCCCTGTAGTGTACTCTTTCCCCGCTCTGCATCATGTATCAATTAATTTAACTGTTTATAACTTTTTTTATCTAATGCATTGGTATAACAATTATAGCTAAACATTATTATTACCTGTCAGTGTTACACCTCCCCCTGTCTGATCCTTCACTTGCTGGTCTCTTGCAATTTGTCCGAGTCCTGGTCAAAACTTTTAATGACCTCAGCTCAACCAGGACCTGGGCAAAATTGCTAAGTGTTTAAAAAAAAAATAAAACTTTAGTCTCCAGAGTCCCACTTCCCTCAAAGATGTTTTTTTCCCCCCACCGTTTATGAAGAGGCAATTGTCTTCAGTTTCTATTTTGATCATTCTTACTCATTCTTACTCTCCATGCAGAGCCGCAATTAGCAAGGACCCCTTTTATGAAATGCTGGCTGCCCGAAAGAAGAAGGTTTCCTCTACAAAGAGACACTGAGCACTCTTCAGTGAAGCTTAAAGTACAAAATGAGAGTTGTTTATGTATTACTTATGAGACGTTGAATCCATTATGTGCCTTTATAACCTGTTTACTAAAAGTGTAATCCGATAATAAGAATAATAAGAATAAAAGAAACGGCCCCTCTTTTACCACCAGTGGGGAAATCGGGAACTGCTAAATGCAACGCTAGCGATACTGTGCCTCCTTCGCATTAGAATAGACATTACACTTGGAGGAAACTCTTCAGTGTCCATGGCACTGCAGTCTCAGAACCCCGTAGCTGAGCAAGCGCAATAGGCAGTTATCGCCACTCAACCAGCTACAGGCTGCTGTGCCTGCAAAACTATTTACACAGTCTAAAGGGAACTCTGTACCCACAATCTGTCCCCCACAAACCGCTTGTACCTTCGGATAACTGTTTTTAATCCAAGATCTATCCTGGGGTCCGCTCGACAGGTGATGCAGTTATTGTCCAAAAAAAACTACTTTTAAACTTGCAGCCCTGTGTCAAATTGGCGTGGCCTGGGCACAGACACTCTAGGCAACGCCAATTTTACACAGAGCTGCAAGTTTAAAAGTAGTTTTTTAGGACAATAACTGCATCACCTGCCGAACGGACCCCAGGACAGATCTTGGATTAAAAGCAGCTATCCGAAGGTACAAACGGTTAGGAGGGGGCTGGTTGTGGGTACAGAGTCTCTCTAAAGGGAATCTGTCAGCACCTGGGCAGGACCCGGGGTGCTGACAGTGGAGTGTAGGCGTGTGTGTCCTTTTTGAGTAGTGGCTTGACATTTGTGCCGCACTTCAGCACCTCACCATGCATCTGTTGTGTGCACATGCTCCTGATGACCCGAATTGCGCATGCAGCACATGGCCAATGCTCTCAGTTGGACTGCTCAGTGGCCTGTGCCGCTCCTCCACTATACGGCGCTTGCAAGATTTGGGTCACCAGGAGCGTGCGCACGTGACAGACGGTGCATTCGCTAAAAGAAGATGACAAAAGCAGGGAGCAGGAGACCGGCCCACGTAATATATGCATGAAAAACAGGGAAGAGACAGGTATCAAACACAAAGGGGGACACACACCTACACTACACTGTCAGCACCTCTGGTCCGGCCCAGGTGCTGACAAATTCCCTTTTAAATAAAGTTATGTTACACAGTTAAAAGAAAGTGTAATGCCAAGTGTTTTTATGGTGTGTGTGTGTGTGTGTATGTATGTGTATATATGTGTGTATATATATATATATATATATATATATATATATATATATATATATATACACAGTATATATATATATAATATATATAATACATATACATACTGCTGGTACTGTTTCAGTATATGTATATAGTACAATAATTTTTCAGTGCGGAGGTGGTTTTATTTCATTCTGTGCAATACCTTGTTGTTTACTTTACTGTGCAACTTGTCATAAAACAAACTGCAAGCTACAAGATTCCCATAAAGGAAAGCGTCCAGGGAGCTGGCCAATGCAATAAAGCAGCTTTCGGCCAAACAACAAAAGCATACAGGATTCCACTTAGTAGCTTCACCAGATAGATGGGTGTAAGCGAAGTAGTGTGCAGAGTACATGCCCCTGCACTCTGGGACTGAGTGTTCTTGTTGGTGCTTAAAGGGGTTATCCACCATTAGAAAAACATGGCCACTTTCTTCCAAAGACAACACAACTTTTGTATTCAGTTCAGGTTTGGTTTGCAGCTAAGCTCCATTCACTTCAATTGAAGGAAGTTGCAAACCCCCACCCAAATTGGAGACAAGAGTGGTAGCTGTCTATAGAAGAAAGTGACTATGTTTTTGTAGCGCTGGATAAACCCCTTTAAAAGCCCACTGAACCCAATGTACCACAACATGCACTTATTTTAGCTTGCAGTTTTAATGCCCTTTATATAAAACGTAAAAATGCAAACTGGCCATTTTGTTTTTCCTTAGTCTCTATAAAGACTATGGTCTCAGATATGAGTTATGCTGTTATGACGTTTTATGTCTTTAAAGTGACTCTGTACCCACAATCTGATCCCCCCCCCCTCCCCCCCAAGCCGCTTGTACCTTCAGATACCTGCTTTTAATCCAAGATCTGTCCTGGGGTCCGTTCGGCAGGTGATGCAGTTATTGTCCTAAAAAACAACTTTTAAACTTGCAGCCCCGTGCTCAACGACCGTATCTTTGCCCTGTATATGTAGTATCTTTGCCCTATCTTTGCACCACCCCTCCGTCCCTCATCCCCACCCTCTTCATCATTAGGAATGCCACTGGAACATTTTCTCCTGTCTGAACATTGCACAGGTGCCTTAACGATCCAGCCAATGTTCAGTATTCACACAGCTGATGAATAGGAGACAATTTGCCTGGAGCAATCCTAATGATGAGGAGGGACAGAGAGGTTGTGCTAGCCTAATGCATACACAATCTAAGCCCCGGCCGTTGGGCACAAGGCTGCCAGTTTAAAAGTCTTTTTTTAGGACAATAACTGCATCACCTGCCGAACGGACCCCAGGACAGATCTTGGATTAAAAGCAGCTATCCGAAGGTACAAGCGGTTTGGGGGGGTCAGATTGTGGGCACTTCAGTCATAATTTAGAGCTGAACATGCTGCTTTTGTATATTTAACATATACATTAAATCAATAAATTAAGTAATTAGTTAAATAAATTGTTTCTATTTTGTGTATGACCCATTTCATTAAAACATAGTTTGTATGGCTAAAAAGGACATCCATTCATCCAGTTCAGCCTATTACCCTTCAGGTAACAAAGAAACCCAACATAAAGGTTGAGGTAAAAAAAAATAAACCTGCTGCAGAAGCAAATACTATTGCTTACCAGTCTAACCCGAAAATCCATTTGCTTTGGGGGTCTTTGTTCTGTATTGTGTGGCTGTACTTCCTGGTTGAGCAGTTATACACAGTACTACACAGGGCCGTTCCTAGGTAATTTTGACTACAGGGCGAATCCTGCTAAAAGCGCCCCCCCCCCCCCCCCCCCCAAAAAAATAAATAAATAAAAAAAAATAAACAGTTCAGTGACTCACAGGCGATGTCTTCTTTGATCTGAGGCATCACTTTCCCTTTTCCTCTCCATCTGGCCCAGTCCACCATGATGATTTCTTGCAGCAACAATTCATCTCTTGTGAACCTGCCAGACAAACATCTTAGGTTCCGCACTTTTACAACTTCCCCTTCTTTTGTGTCTTGTGCAGTAAAGTCAGTAGGTATGTCAGTTGCCCCCTGTATGTAGGATCCCCTGCTGTGCCTCCATATAGTAATAATCCCTCTTTGCCCCCCCATAGTATTAATCCTCCCTGTGCTCCCCCCATAGTAATAATCCTCCCTGTGCTCCCCCCATAGTAATAATCCCCCATGGTTTGTTCACATATAGTAATAAACCCACCTCTGCAGTCCCCATAGTAATACCCCCCGTGCCCTTCCCCCATAGTAATAATCCCCCCTGTGCTCTTCCCCATAGTAATAAGCCCCCCTGTGCTCCCCCACCCATAGTAATAAGCCCCCCTGTGCTCCCCCACCCATAGTAATAAGCCCCCCTGTGCTCCCCCACCTACCGTAGTAAGCCCCCCTGTGCTCCCCCACCCATAGTAATAAGCCCCCTGTGCTCCCCCACCCATAGTAATAAGCCCCCCTGTGCTCCCCCAACCATAGTAATAAGCCCCCCTGTGCTCCCCCAACCATAGTAATAAGACCCCCTATGCTCCCCCAACCATAGTAATAAGCCCCCCTGTGCTCCCCCAACCATAGTAATAAGCCCCCCCTGTGCTTCCCCCATAGTAATAAGCCCCCCTGTGCTCCCCCACCCATAGTAATAGGCCCCCTGTGCTCCCCCACCCATAGTAATAGGCCCCCCTGTGCTCCCCCACCCATAGTAATAAGCCCCCCTGTGCTTCCCCACCCATAGTAATAAGCCCCCCTGTGCTCCCCCACCCATAGTAATAAGCCCCCCTGTGCTCCCCCACCCATAGTAATAAGCCCCCCGTGCCCTTCCTCCATAGTAATAAGCCCCCTGTGCTCTTCCCCCATAGTAATAAGCCCCCTGTGCTCTTCCCCCATAGTAATAAGCCCCCCTGTGCTCTTCCACCCATAGTAATAAGCCCCCCTGTGCTCTTCCACCCATAGTAATAAGCCCCCCTGTGCTCCCCCACCCATAGTAATAAGCCCCCCTGTGCTCCCCCACCCATAGTAATAAGCCCCCCTGTGCTCCCCCACCCATAGTAATAAGCCCCCTGTGCCCCCCCCATAGTCCCCCCTGTGCTCTTCCCCATAGTAATAATCCCCCTTGTGCTCTTCCCCATAGTAATAAGCCCCCCTGTGCTCTTCCCCATAGTAATAAGCCCCCCTGTGCTCTTCCCCATAGTAATAAGCCCCCCTGTGTTCTTCCCCCATAGTAATAAGCCCCCTGTGCTCCCCCATCCAT
Source organism: Dendropsophus ebraccatus (assembly GCF_027789765.1). Taxonomy (NCBI): domain Eukaryota; kingdom Metazoa; phylum Chordata; class Amphibia; order Anura; family Hylidae; genus Dendropsophus; species Dendropsophus ebraccatus. Next base: position 38,257,412 of record NC_091467.1, on the reverse strand, counting down.
AGTAGTAACCCCCCCCTGTGCTCCCCCACCCATAGTAGTAACCCCCCCGTGCTCCCCCACCCATAGTAGTAACCCCCCCGTGTTCCCCCACCCATAGTAGTAACCCCCCCGTGCTCCCCCCACCCATAGTAATAAGCCCCCCGTGCTCCCCCACCCATAGTAATAAGCCCCCCTGTCCTCCCCCACCCATAGTAATAAGCCCCCCTGTCCTCCCCCACCCATAATAGTAACCCCCCCATGCTTTGTCCACACAAAAAAAACAAACCATTATACTCACCTTGTTCCAGCATACAGCAGGTCCCTCTCTCCCCTTCTCCAGCCTGCGAGGAGCAGGCCGCCGTAACCCCCGCACACCTCTTCTCTCTTCAGCAGGCGCAGTGATATGACGTCATTGCGCCTGCTCAGGGAGAACATGTCTGCAGCGGGCTGCAGGGTCCGGCCGGTCCATGGGGGGGCGGAGCTACGTTCGGACGGGGGCGGAGCTACGTTCGGGCGGGGGCGGAGCTACGTTCGAGCGGCGGGGCGGAACAACGTTCGGCACCAGTCTTGCCCTGTAATGGGGCATAGGGGCAGGGGGTCACAGAGCTAGGTGATGGGGTGGGCGGCCGGGCGGCCGGGGGTGCGCGCAGCTCAGTGGAGCCACGAGCGCCCCCTAGCTGTCGGCGCCCCGTGCGGTCGCCCGGCCCGCCCGCCTCTAGAAACGGCCCTGGTACTACAGGTTCCAAAATGCAATGCTTTCCCTCAGCTGTTCATCACAGTCGCCCACCCTGCCCATTCCCTGCCCTAATCTGTTGCAGAACATCTAGGCTGTGTTCACACATTGCAGTTTCATTGTGTTACTGAATTAATTCCAGTACTTTATCATTTCATTGTGGTCCCATCCACACAGCACACTGTCACTACCTGTAACGCCGATATTGGAATAAAGTAAAAAAAAATTTTAATTTAATTAAAAAAAAAAAATCTTTTCAGCTCCACGCATGTATTATGATCAAGCATCTTTTTATCTTTGAAATTGAACCCCACAATAAGGACTTTATCCGATATTATCTTACATGGGATATACTATTTATGCCTCGGTTTTTGTCCAGGTGGCATTGGCAGTGCCAGCTCTGATCCTCTGTGCTGTTTAGCATCACTTAATTGTGTTACTGCATCATTTCTGTGAAGATGCTGCAGTACTGCAATGAAACTCCAACATGTGTGAACACAGCCCTAATTTTACTGCAGACTTTTGCACAATCAGTAAACGCGATAACGATCGAATTCGAACGATAATCGTACGTGTAAACGCAGCGAACGATTAAACGACGAACGAGAAATCGTTCATTTTGATCTTTGAACATGTTCTCAAATCGTCGTTGATTGTTTGCAAATAATTCGCAAATCGTTCTGTGTGAACAGTCGTTCGCCGATTTTAACCAATGTGTGAGATAGGCTTAAGCGATCGCAAAACGAATTTTCCACATGATATATCGTACCGTCTAAACGCTGATCGTTTTTTTTTGTTTTTTTTTAAAAACGTTACTCCGACATCGTTAATCGTACGATCGGGCCAATTATCGTTTCGTGTTAACGCAGCATTAGACTGAGGGTAGCTTCACACGTACCGGATTCGCAGCGGATTTGCAGCAAAATCTGCGAATCCTGGTACTGTTAAGGTCTATGGGGTTACATATCCACAGCGGAATTTTCATTCTGCTGCGGATATGTAACCCGGCCCCTTTAACCCCCGCAGCCCGCAGCCTGCAGCCCCCGTCCCGAAGCATACATTACCTGCTCGCTGCCGTAAAGATTAACATAACTTATAAAGTAGGATAGATTTCTGCCCAATGGGAAATGCTCTTGGGCTGCTGTTGCACATGGGAGTTTTATTTAAAACTGACACTGCAGTGTTTAAGCCAAAGCCAGAATTGTTTCCAGAAGGAAGTGAAGGGTATGTTCACACTGAGTAAAAGCGGCCTCAGTGTGTCAATGGAATGCCACATACCTCCGATCTCCACGGCTCTCCACTCAAAGACTTGACATGTCAATTCTTTGAGCAGAGTGAGCGCTGCATCCCATTGGCACACTGAGCCTCCGTCGTTTTTACTCATTGTGAACATACCCTTATTCTTCCCCTTCCTTTTGAATCCACTCTGAGGATTCATTTACTCAGAAAGATTATCTGACAGAATATCTGCCAAAGATTTGAAGCCAAAGCCAGGAATGGATTTTAAAAGAGGAGAAATCTCAGGCTTTCCTTTATGACCTGATCTCTGTTTTATAGTCTGTTTCTGGTTTTGGCTTTAAATCTTTGGCAGATAATCTGTCAGATAATCTTTCTGTGTAAATGGACCCTTATGCTACGTTTACACGGAACGATTATCTGGCAAATTTTCGCAATAACTATCATATTCGAACGAGAATTGTACGTGTAAACACAGCGAACAATCGATCGTTCATTTTGATCTTTCAACATGTTTTTAAAAATTTGCCGATCGCTCCGTGTAAACAGTCGTTCACTGATTTTACCTATGTGTGAGATTAAGCGATCGCAAAATGAATTTTCTGTACAATATATCGTTCCATCTAAACGCTGATCGTTATAAAAAAAATTGTTACTTCGAAATCGTTAATCGTACGATCGGGCCAATTATCGCTCCGTGTAAACTTGGCAATAGTTTTGGCTCAAAAACAGCTGTGGAAGTCTTCCAAAAAACTGTTATGTGTGACGACAGACTTGTAATCAGCATCCATTACGGTTTAGAGTACCTCTTTAACTTTTAAGAGTCACTTGGCACTGCATCCATATTAAGGTTTCAATGTAAACAAGAGTCTGGTGACTGCCATAGTGGTGATGAGAAAAGATAAGATTTCAACCACTGTAATAAATCTGTATAGTGTCCTTTGAAATAGAAGTCCCTTTTGTAGCTAGAGGACCTCTAGCACATAGCAAGTACTGTCTGTCTCTGCATAAAATAATCAACAAACCTCATGCTTTATAAAAGACATCAATAGTAATCTCAGTTTTAGCTTAGTGTTTCTCACTAAGGTCCAGCACATAGCAGAAATAAGTGATGGTAATTCTCAGAGTGCTGGACAGAGTGGGAATCGGCAATAGTTTATTCTGACTATAATATAGAACATAAAAAAATATATTAAAAAAACTGATAAACATAGGGGGAGATTTATCAAACATGGTGTAAAGTGAAACTGGCCCAGTTGCCACTAGCAACCAATCAGATTCCACCTTTCATTTTCCAAAGAGTCTGTGAGGAATGAAAGGTGGAATCTGATTGGTTGCTAGGGGCAACTGAGCCAGCTTCACTTTACACCATGTTTGATAAATCAAATTTACCACAGTATATACATCGTTTTCTCTACCTGTATGTAAAAGATACTCTTACATACATAAAAAAAAAGTCATCTCATTGGTAGAAAACATTTAACGTCAACCAGATTGGTTGTTAGCCATATTGCATGTGAGCTCCCTCTATACCTGCATTAACCAAGAACAAAGTATAGGAGCTATCAAATATTTTTTACAAGAGGCTACCATACAAGAGGATTGAATACAGTTTATCTTTGAGAGCATGGAGTTCATACTTACCCATAGCTATTTTTATTTTGGAGGTGACTCCTACATAAATCAGGTATGGCACCAGGTCCCCAATTATTTCAACTTGTTTATGGCATATTGGGAACAGCACCACATCCTAACTTAGCTGGTATTTTGGAAATGATATATCAATGATAGTCTACTTTTGTGCAAATCAAAACCATTTCAACATGTGTTTTACATCACATTTTGACCACAGTACAAAAAAAAAATAAAAATATCTAGATTTGCAAATAACGGCATCCGCCAATAAATTATTCTAACACTTATCACAAGCCTACCTCTAAAAATAGTTACATCTCCCTTAGTGGCTCCTTAATGTGCCATGTGGACAATTCAGGAGACTTAATAGGAATTGCACACGAAATAATAAATGCGAAGAAGAAGCAGTGATACTAAATATAACTTAAATTTTCTGAAAAATTACACCCTGATCTAATAGAGCAATAGAAAAAACACATTCTTTGGTTAGACAATCATTATTCACCCAATAAGAAAGACCTGAAAAAAAGAGGCAAAACTAATTTTTCTGTTTAACTCTCATCATAAGTACATTGACATTTTTAATTAAAAGTCATTGGCATTGTCTGCAGAAAGATAAAACAGTAGGCCCCACTTTACCAACCAAACTTTCCTTAGTATGTTCCATAGCTGCTAACCTTGGCCTACAGGTAACTCCAACAATAAGCGTTTTTTTTTTTTTATGTGAAACATGCAGTAATTGTAGGTTACAAATTTCAAAAGACTGACAGAAACTGGTGTCTACATCAAACGGCCGTGATGAAAGGCATGTTGATATGTAGTTCTGAAAATGCAGTTTTAGGCCATGTTCACATGGCGTAAGAGACCGGCTGTTTCGTGACCCGGTCTCTAAAAAGATCATCCCGGCCGATACTGCAGTACTGGCGGATAATCTTTCGCCCCGCAGAGTTCTAATTCGGGCGCATCAGCACGCGCCCGCATCTGAACTCACCACTGCACACTATGAAGCAAGTGGCCGGAGCCGCTTGCTTCATAGGGTGCACTGACATTGTTTTCTACAACCGCTATTCAATGAATAGCGTCCGCGCACAGGGGGTACCGGGCGGCATGAGGCGGGGTTGAGACACGCCTCTTCCGGAGTCTCTCTGAGCATCCTGCAATACCTCTGATCCTGGAGTACGGGAGCTAATGGTGGGCCAGGGGCTGCTCTCCGGCGAGAAGATTTGAGTGTTGCTGGCTGGTTGTGAGCGCCCGGAGCGAGACACAGTCGCGGAGGAGGCGCAAGAGTGGCGAGCGCTCCAGGAGTCGGCCACGTGATAGACGCCGAGGTCAGCTGAACCCTCCGAACCTACCCGAGATCAGCGTGAGTGTTAGGACACAGGTCGGCAGACCGGTCTAGCGCGGAGAGGTGGTCGGTAAGAGGAGAAGGACCAGGCGGAAAGAGTTGCTCGGACTTGCAAGGTGGTCAGTGTCGTGGTACTTTACCAGGAGGATTACCTCACAAAGATAAGCAAAAGCTGAATCAGGACCAGTGAGAGAGGTCCCGTCTGGAGGCCGGCAGAGGAGGATATCCTCGGACGCACATTGTGGAAGGAGGGTAACTCTGTGTTTAAAAGTGTGTTATTGCATTGTTGGAGCGGCAGTGTATAGAGTGGGTGGCAGGCCCGCAGCTGCATGCTCTGGCCTAACACACTAACAATTATATTGACTCCTAGCTCCCAGCTTTTGTGGATGGTGAAGTTGAAGAGGTGCAGTGTCAAAATTGATTGCAATAAGTAGAAAATCTTTTCTTGAACGTACTCACATACTAACATCTCCCTGAATCTTTCGGCTTGTGGCTGATGAAGGCTGAAGAGGTGTGGAGGACTGTTTGACTGTATGAGGGAAGTGGCAGGCATATAGGTGGAAGTTGGTGAATATTCCTATTATTTGCTGTCCTCCCCTATATTGCGACCTATAAACTCTAAAAGGAGTAGCGGAAAAACTGTGCGGACGAAATGGAAGGTTGGCACATGGAAATGAGAACCTGACTAATGTTGGCTTAAATCTCCTGGTGGCATAAAAAAGATCGTGCGGCAGATTGCACTGATTATGCAAAGCGTTGTTGGCTGATATTTGATATTGTATCAGTTACTTGACTCTTGATTTCCAATTTCCTGGACTATTTAAGTGGTGAAAGAACTGTGGACAGTTTCCCGGCAGTAAAAACATAAAGAAAACAGTAGTGTCCCAGGGATTGCCTGTGAGAGAGGCAATTCCTAAGGGGACAGATACGGGCTGGGGATATATATACTGATGAGCTCTAAATTGTGATTTTTTTTTTTTTTTTTTTTCCTTTTGTGGACACTCTGCTCTTGTATAGTAATTAAATACTTTAGAAAAGGGGTGGTTGGTAGGGGAGGGGGACAAACGAGAGAGCAGGATGCCGACTAAATCAGAGAAAGCTGCTAAAGAGGGAAAGGGAGGGGTAAGAATTGACAAGATCTTTAGTTCCCCGGGGGGGGTGTGTAAAACCGTCTGCTTCTGCTAAAGGGGGTCAGGATAGTCGGGAGTCTAGCTTTCTTGGGGCTAGCCCACAGGAACAACCGAGTTGGCTGGGAGAGATCCTGGCCGCCATTAAAAAATGTGATAACTCAATAGTGGACCTTGTCACCCAAGTTGGGTCTATTGGCACGGAGGTGTCCCTACTGAGAAACGATATGAATAAAATAAGGGAAAGGTATGAGGAGGCAGAACAGAGGATTAGCAATCTAGAGGACGAGATGGTTAAATGTAAAAAGGTCTCTAAGGAGTCAGTGAATGAGATGCAGGAGCTAAAAAGGAGATTGGTGGAGGCAGAGGATAGATCCAGACGGAACAATTTGAGGGTGGTTGGACTTCCAGAAGGAACAGAGGGGAAAGACCCGAATAAATGGGCATTGGAGTGGCTGAGGTCCATAGTGGATCCTGGGTCTTTGTCGCTAAACTTCGCAATCGAGAGAATACATAGAGTGCCAGGTAGAATTCCCCCTCCAGGAAGTTACCCTAGACCAATTGTGATGAAGTTGCTTTCATATCAGGATAGAGATGCTATATTAAGGGTAACTAGGAAGGAAGGAGAGTTGTTGGTAAACAATAAAAAAATAGCCATTTTTCCAGACTACTCATATGAAACCCAGAAGAGGAGAATGGAGTTTAACCAGGTTAAAAGGAGATTAAGGGGAAAAAATGTGAAGTATTCACTTATGTTTCCAGCAAAACTGAAAATTATTTTGGATGAAAAGACGTGGTTTTTTGGTACTCCTGGGGAAGCGGCTGACTGGCTGGATCAAAGAGGTTTCTGAATTGTGTAAAATACTAAGAGAGAGACAATGGAATAAGCTTAGTTAAGAGACTCTGGTTAGTCTGGAGTCATTTTGGGGGGGGGGGGATTGGGGGGGGAGGGGGGGTTGGAGGGAGGAGGGGGGCGGGGGGGATCGGGGGGGGGAAGGGGGAGGGGAGTGAGTGGGGAAGAGAGAGAGAAATGTTGGAAAGGGTTTTTTTTTTTTTTTTTCTTTCTCTCCTCCGGCAGAAGAAGTTGAACTGACTAGCATATGGGTATAAAGCTAATCATGAAATGTGAGGGGGCTGGGGGATAAGAGGAAGAGGTTGGCGGTCTTTCACTATATACAGGGGTATTTGCCGGCAGTAGTTTGTTTAATGGAGACACATTTTACAAGAGAGACCTTGCATCAAATGACTAAAAGATGCTGGTCTGAGCAATATCATTCGGTCTATTCAGGATACTCCAGAGGGGTGACAATCATGATTCATAGGAGTTACAAGTGGGAATTACTTAACCAGAGGGTTGATAAAGAGGGGAGATTTGTTTTTTTGCATGGTGTATTGAATGGGTTGGAGTGCATAATAGCGGGTGTGTACATTCCTCCCCCCTTTAAACTCACGGTGTTGGAAAAACTTTTTGATTTTGTGAAAGAATATCCTAACTGTCCACTAGTAGTAGTAGGGGATTATAATATGGTGATTAATGAGATGGTAGATAGAAAGAGGGAAGATGGGAGTCACAGAAGTTATGGGGTTTCTCCTTTGTGGAGAGTAGTTAATGAATATGGTTTGGTGGATATTTGGAGGGAAAGAAATTATGACAAGCAGGAATATACCTGTTGGAATAAGACAAATAGGGTTTTCTCTAGAATAGATATGGCATTAGTAAACTCACATATGGTGCACAAAATTAAAAATATAACGCACTTAGCAAGGGGTTTGTCGGATCATGTGCCGATATTAGTAGAAATTTACACGTATAATGATAAAGTGTTAAAACCAATAAAAATTCACCCGCACTGGTTAGAGCTTATTGAAAATAAGGGAGAAATTACTAGCGAGTTAAAAGAATTATGGGAAATTAATTTGGGCACTGCCTCACTTCACATTATTTGGGACACAATGAAAGCAATAATTAGGGGGAGGTATTTTGGGATTATTAATAAGAAAAAGAAAGAACTTAGAGAAAAGGAAGATAAATTAAAAGAAGGGGTAAGGGAAATGGAACATAAGCATATTAGAAACCCAACTAGGGAAACGCGGAAGGAATTAGAGTTGAAGCAGGAAGAGTTGGATGGGTACCTAAAAGAGAAGGCTAGTAATCAGCTGATTTTTTTTGGGGGGAAGAGATATAAAGAATCGGGTTTTCCAAACAAGGGCCTTATGGCGATTATAAAAAACCAGGGGGAGAAAAGGGATATAATATCAATAAGGGGGGTGGATGGGAAGATAGTCTCTAGCCCTCATGAGATTGTGACACAATTTAAGTTGTTTTTTAAGAATTTATATACATCAGAAGCAAAATATGAAAAGGAAGAGCTTAAGGGATACCTAGGGAACATAACACTACCCACACTCTCAACAGAGCAAAAAGAAAGGCTAGAAACAGTAATAACGGAGGAGGAATTTAGGGAAGCCTTGAGTAGCATTAAGGGAAACACATCACCAGGGAAGGATGGCATTCCTTATGAGGTGTATAGGTGCCATGGGGAGGCACTAGTTAAACCCTTGTGGGAGGTGTTTAATGAGTCCATAGAACAGGGTAGTTTGTCAGACTCCATGAATGAAGCGATTGTCACCCTGATATTAAAGGAGGGGAAGAATAAGATGGAGTTGGAATCATATAGACCAATTAGTCTTATTAATACTGATGTGAAGATCTTCTCTAGAATCTTAGCGAACCGTTTGAAGGAAGTTATGCCTGGTTTAGTACACGATGATCAGACGGGTTTTATTCCAGGACGTATGGCCAAGTACAACATAAGGCGGGTATATGAAAATATCCAGATGATTGAATCCCCCGAGTCCCACTCCATCTTGTCCTTGGATGCGACAAAAGCGTTTGATAGGGTGGAGTGGGACTATTTATGGGAGATTTTAGAGAGATTTGGGTTTGGTCCCCGGTTCATTGGTATGGTTAAATTAATGTATAAATCACCCAAAATGTTTGTAAGAGTGAATGATAGGATCTCTGAGGGGTTTATAGCAGAAAGAGGTACTAAGCAGGGTTGTCCCCTCTCTCCTCTACTCTTCGCCCTGAGTTTGGAGCCATTAGCGGAGTTGATTAGACAGGATTCTTTGATTGAAGGCTTTGGGGCGAGGGGTGGAGGAGACAGGGTGACATTATATGCAGATGACATTTTGCTGTTCTTGAGGGAACCCACTGTTTCTTTTCCTAGGGTAATGGAGTTGATTGAGGAGAATGGAAGGTTTTCGGGTCTACTAGTGAACTGGGGAAAGTCTATTTTAATGCCTCTAAAAGAAAGGAGAAGTGTTGGAGTATTCCCAGTGAGAACCTTAGAAGAGGGGGAGGAATTCCGGTATTTGGGGGTATATGTGACAAGACAGATTGCCGATTTTAATAGACTGAACTTAGGGAAGGTCCTAAAAGAGCTGGAAGGGAAAGTAAACATATGGATAAGGTTACAGCTAAGTAGAGCGGACAGGATAGTGCTATTAAGATCCATATGTCTGCCGAAATTTCTTTTTATTTTTTCATTAGCTCCCATTTGGATAGGGGATAAATTTTTTAGGAGAATCCGGAAATTAGCAAATGACTTAATATGGGGTAGAAGGAGAGTGCGTATTAAGTTAGAAAATCTAGCGCTACCTATGGATAGGGGCGGGTTAGGGGTACCCAATTTTAAGTTGTATTATTTGGCATCACAGCTGGTCTGGTTTCAGAAATCGCTTAATAGGGGTTTTTTTGACTGGATTGGCCAAATAGCTAAAGTGTTGGATCTTGACCTGATACAGAAAATAGAGGCGGGGATGCTGGATCAGGAGAGATGGAAGAAGAATTTAATGGTAAAGTCTCTAGTCAGGGTATGGAAGGCAATTAAAAAATTGCTGGGAGTGAGAGGGCATTTGCCATTTACTTCACTGTGGTATAATTATTATTTGGGAACACAGGAGATTAGGATAGGAGAGGAGTTATATGAAAAGGGTATAAGGATTTTGTTGGATATAATGGTGGATAATAGACTTAAAAAGTGGGAGGAGGTTAGACAAGAATATGCACTATCGGGAAGTTGTTGGTATACATATACTCAGATATATATGGGGATAAAGGAGGGACTAAGAAAGGATGGGGGTAAGGTACAGAGTGAGCGAATGATTGAAAGTATTAGGGACTCCGGCTCAGGGCTAGTGGGAATCTCCTATATTTATAGATACTTAATAGGTGTATCAGTGGGTAGTTCCAAAAGTAAGGAGAAATGGGAGGAAGAGATTGGGGAACTGTCTGAATTACAATGGATAAGAATACTGAGAAATATAAGGGACGTCTCGAAATCATTCAATCACAGAATTGTACAGTATAACATTGTGCAAAGGTTGTACTGTACCCCCCTATTCCTGGCAAGAATTAGACATGTAAACACCAATAGTTGCCCCAGGTGTGGGATGAGGGAGGCGGGGTTCCTACACATGGTATGGTCATGTCAGGAGTTGGGGGGATTCTGGGAGGCAATCCTGTTGAATATAAAAAATACAATGGGGTTGGAGATTCCCGGTAGCCCGGTAGTAACAATATTGGGGGAGGTGTCATCAATAGAGTCATCTAAAATAATGCGGAGGAAAGTTAGTAGGTTCCTGTTTTATGGGCGATTGGTTATAACAAGAAAGTGGATGTCACCTAATGCTCCCTCATACCACGAATGGGAGGGTTGTATGAGAGCCTTGGAAAGGTATTATCACAATTGAGGAGAAGGTTGGGTTTTTTTTTTTTTTTTTTTTCTTTTCTCTCTCTCTCTTGCTCCGCTCTGAGGGTGGGGGGGTGAAGGGATATGGGTGGGGTGGGAGGGGATGGGTAGAAAATGTTAAATGATTCATTGACTGTATTGTCTGGTAACGTTCTGTTTTTTACTGATATATTGGAGAAAAAATAAAAGTTTAATAATTAAAAAAAAATGAATAGCGTCCGCAGAAAACGGGCATGTCAGGTCTTTGCAGCGCTGCAAGGGATCCCGGCCAGAGCGTATACGATGTGTATACGCTCCAGCCGGGATCTCATAGAAGGCAAGACAACGTATGTTTCCGTATAAAGTACGGCCATTGTTGCCGATAGCAACAACGGCCGTACTTTTATGAAAACATACGTTGTGTGAACATAGCCTTACATTGCACAAGTAAAAAACAATACCTGGGGAGAACCTCACAGTCCCACATATAAAAAAAACACTTATACCAGACATGTCAAACTGGCCTTCCAAAGAAATCTGTAAAACTCACACAGCTGGCCCACCAACATTTTCTATTGGCCTGTTCATGATGTACAACAACAATCTATTGGCCTGCTGCCCAACCCGCCTCCAAATGTCGCCTATCGCCTTCTTCTGCCTTCCTTTTTATGCTGTGATTGGATGCTCCTGAATCCTAATATTTTTGTTGCGCAACTGTACTGCTTTACCTGCCATTTTAGGGGTAGTGGACGTTACTTTTTTCTTTTATATGCAGGCGTCTAGGACAGGTACAGTAATTTTTTAGTGTAAAGTGGGTCTTTTAAAAACCATTCCTCTCCAATGTGTGTTTCGGGGAAAGCAGGCCTATGTGTGCCGCAGGCGGCTGTATGTGCTGCGGGCGGTAGTCCTTCGTGTCTTGCGGGCGACATCTAAGGATCTGAGGCTCCATGCACTCCTTTTGGCAATGTGCACCACAACTGGTAGTACTGAATGTTTTGGGGACAGTAGGCCTGTGTGTGTCGCGGTTGGTAGCCTTGTATGTGCTGCAGGAGTTAGGCTCATAAATCTTGCCACCTGTGGTGCATACAGCTTGAAGGAGTCCGTGGATCCTCAGATCCTAACCAAGGTGCCGGTCCCATAGGTGGACCCTGCATCCAGGAGTCAAAAGTTTCAGCGGCATTTAAATGGCACTGGTGGTCCAATGGATTGGGTAGCTGCTGATCCTAACATGTATGTATAGCCTTTACCCTTTTAACCATTTAAATACCACTATCAAGTGACGCAGCATTTAAATGGTTCTGCCACCAGTCATTGGTAATCCAGTGATTTGGTTCGGTTTCCTGCAGTGAAATGGCAGGCAACTAATCCTTTGTCAGTGCAGCTTAAGGCTCTTAAGACCCTCCGTGGCTACCTTACTCGGCAGTTGGTATACTCTCCCTCTATCAGGCTGTACCAATCGATCGCTGAGATAATGTAGTAATGCAGTACCTATGTACTGTATTGACCCCTATAAGAGTGTCAGCATTTATTAAGTAATTGCTTATAGAAAACTGTTTTTAAAAAATATACATAATATTGTGGTCTGGGGTTTAAAGGGGTAGTGCTGTATTCAACATTTATTCACTAAATAACGCACATTACAAAGGTACATAGTTAGGCTCAGCTAATCGTGGCTGTGCAGCTGATGACGCACTGGAGGGGGGCTGGCTGGCCTCCTGAAGATGACATGTTCGACCCAAGATAGCGGTCGTGGTCGACAGTGATTGTGTGAGTATAATGCACCACACTTCCGGGGTCAGGGGAACACAGGGAAAGGGGCCATTCACTTAAATAACATACATTACAAAGTTGTATAACTTTGTAATGTGTGTTATTTAGTAAATAAAAGTTGAATGCCGCACAGCCCTGGGGACACTGCCATCATCGTTTCCAGCAGCCACAGCCCTGGGAGTCAGGTTGTGACATCACCATTTTATGCAGGAAGTGAAGCCTTGATGCAGTAGTAAGTGCAGGGAAAAAAGCATTTTATAAGCATTTCCCGTAATAAGTGTATATTGGTGATTTTTCTAACTGTTGGGGACCAATACAATACTTTACTAAAAATTTTCGCTGTAATTCTCCTTTTAGTAGTTTAGTGAAGGACAAGGCATGTCTTCTGTGTAAAAAACTTCAGAGAAATTTTGTAACTCAACCAAATAAGTTATTATCACAGAATGCACCAATGAATTAAAACAATGCTTTATTCTAGAATTCAGCAGGGGAACACACACTGCTTCCCACAGATATTGAGCGTCGGCCTTTTCACGTGACTGGACACTTCATCTGGCGTGAACAAGGTTCAACAGAAGCTCCAAAAAACTTCCAAGCTTTGGACATGGAGAGAAAAAAGAGCTGCTGCATCTCACACCTATGGCCAACACTAATGCCTCTCGGCTACATTTAAAAACCAACGCCAGGATGTTGGTATATAATTTGATTTAGGGTACGTTCACACTTACTGGATCTGCAGCGTATTTTCTGCTGCGGATCCTGTAGGTGTGAACGCACCCTAAACCATATTGCCTCATGTACCACGTGCAGGTCCCCTGGATCACATGAGTCCCTACACTAACTCCACACTGTGTCGGTCAGCGACTGCTAACCCCGTAGAGCGAGCGCAAGCAGGGAAGGGAGGCCATAGAATGGCCCTGCAACCCCGATGTCACAGGACCAAACCCCAAGGGCCCCCCTAAACCCAGCAGGCGCCGCCAGCGGAGAAAGGGGCCACCAAGCAATACAAGTGTGAACAAGATCTAACTACACACCTTTGCTCCTGCAGGTAGAATGCTAAGAATAGGTGGTATTTGCCATGTGTGCACAGGTGCTTCCTGCTAATTGGGGTCACATGGGTCTTACACTCAGATCAGGAAAGGTTTTTCATGGGGGATTTCTTACTGCCCATTGGCAGTAGAGAGCACTGTGTTGGATTGGAAAGAATACACCACTTCCTGCAGGACATACAGCAGCTGATAAGTACTGGAAGACTTGAGATTTTTTAATACAAGTAAATTACAAATTTCTGGCACTTTCTGGCACCAGTTGATTTGAAAGTTGTTTTTTTTCTGAGCTACCCCTTTAATCATTGCGACATTTTATTACAATGCATTATTATACAGAGATTTATATGCCAAATTCCATTGATGTCAGATGTAAGAACCGCCCCAAACACAGGTGGAGTTATACATCATATATTTAAATCCTTAAAAAATATGACAGATCTGACTTTTATATTTTAGTCCTTTAAGGGATCTAGTATTCAGGCGCAAGATCCAGTATGCCTCTTGTTTACAGAGGACATAGATCCAATCGCCTTTACGATGAGGTCTAAAAAAACCTTCTCTATGGGACTAACCAGGAGACTATGGCAGTCTAAGAAATGTATTCTCCAGGTTAGTCCTATAGAGAAGGGTTTTAGACTCCATTAAGGATGCGATTGGATCTGTGTCCTCTGTAAATGAGAGGCATTCTGGATGTTGCGCCTGGATACTAGATCCCCTAAAGGACTAAACTATAAAAAAACAGGTCTGTCATTTTTAAACATAGGATTTAATATACTCATTTATGTAAGGATTTTAATATACTAACGTTATGTTAAGAATGTTGTGGTATACCTGTGTGCCCATGTGATGTATAACTCCACTCATTACAGTGACTACACAGCACAACCAGATATCTGATGCAAAATTGCACTCTCCATATACCAGGTTACGGCTTAAGGCTAGGTTCAGACGCTGTAACTGTGCGGCTGTATTTGCGGCTGTAATTGTGTGGCGGTATTTTTGGTGGTTCGTGTGTATGCTTGGAAGTATAGGATATGCGGCTGCACAGTGCACACTATGTCTGAATCTACGGCCCTATTGTAAACGGACCCGTAAAAAATGAACAAGACCATTGTTTGCGGCTGGACATGCGGCCGTGGATTGACAGGCGGTCCGTACGGAGTACTTCAAAAATAGCCGGCAATGATGCCGAATGCCGATGCCTCTAATAGTTAATATATTAAATTACTAAAACACATTTTCTTTGTAATAAAGACACTTTCGTTGTTCAATAATTTATTTCTAACGAATCCATCATTTTGCAATTAAATATACTGTTAAAATAAATAGATATATAAATAAATGTATATTTATTTTTTTACAGTATATTTAATTGCACAATGATGGATTCGTTAGAATTAAATTATTGAACACCGAAACTGAATTTATTTCCACGAAAATGTGTTTTATTAATTAAATATTAATTAGTACAGGAAGCTCCATAAGCCATTAATTCATATTCCCGGCAATAGAGCATTCTGTACTAATCATCACTTTACTTTAATTAAAACATCAAATGTTTCTTCTAATTATATTATGACAATAGCATTATTAGATCAAGACACAAGTTTAAATTTTTTTTTATTCAAATAAAAACACCCCCACACCCCTCATTGACCATTTTATTAAAAAAATTTTAACAACAACCGCTGGTCATCGACGTAGTCCATGGAATCCGACGTAATCCCCAGGATACCGATATCTGAAAAACAAAAAGGGAGAAACACACAAAAAAAACACAAACAGGAGCACAACACCCATCATTGTGAGCGGTGTTGTGCTCCTTACAGTATGCAGCATCTTAACAGATCGCTGCTTACAGTCTGACCCCCAAGGGGTTAAGGGAGGATGTATTGCATCCCCCTTAACCCCCTGGGGGCCAGACTGATGTCAGACTGCACCCATCCCAGCAAGGAAGGGGTTAATTGACCCCCCCTTCCTTGCTGGGAGGGGTGCAGTGCTGGGGAGGGGGTGGGGAGAGCTCTATACTCACCCCGATGTGTCCTCTTCGCTGGTCCGCAGCACAATGAAGTGACTGTACTGCGGACCGGCTCATTATATGTGCGCTCAGCCGAACAGCCAATCAGCTGAGCGCACATATAATTCTAAATGTTTCTTCTAATAATGCTATTGTCATAACATAATTAGAAGAAACATTTGATGTTTTAATTAAAGTTAAGTGATGATTAGTACAGAATGCTCTATTGCCGGGAATATGAATTAACGGCTTATGGAGCTTCCTGTACTAATTAATATTTAATTAATAAAACACATTTTCGTTGAAATAAATACAGTTTCTTTGTTCAATAATTTAATTCTAACGAATCCATCATTGTGCAATTAAATATACTGTCAAAAAATAAATATATATATATATAAATATACATTTATTTATATATATATTTATTTTAACAGTATATTTAATTGCAAAATGATGGAATCGTTTACATTTAATTATAGAACAATGAAAGGGACTTTATTACAAAGAAAATGTGTTTTATTAATTCAATATATTAACCATGAGAGACATCGGCTATAGTGCAGAGGATCGCAAACCCCGGTAATAGCGATTCATGTAAACTGTTTCCCTGCTTTCCCAGATGCATCCAGAGGTGTTTGCATCACTCTCTTAAGATTTTATTTGTTATTTTTAGTTGAACCAGAATTCCAAGTAAATGACCGTATGTTTTGAGCCGCATGTCTATTTTTTCCCACGGCCGCAGTTTCACCCGCACATTTACAGCCGCATAAAAAATACAGCCGCACAGTTACAGCGTCTGAACCTAGCCCAAGGCTGCGTTCACACTATGTATATTTCAGTCAGTATATGTATATTTCAGTCAGTATTGCAACCAAAACCAGGAGTGGATTAAAAACACAGAAAGGCTCTGTTCACACAATGTTGAAATTGAGTGGATGGCCGCCATTTAATGGCAAATATTTGCTGTTATTTTAGAACAACGGCTGTTATATTGAAATAATGGCAGTTATTTATTGTTATATGGCGGCCATCCACTCAATTTTACCATTGTGTAAACAGATCCTTTCTGTGTTTTTAATCCACTCCTGGTTTTGGTTGCAATACTGACTGAAATATACTGACTGAAATATACGTAGTGTGAACCCAGCTTAATTGTTGATAGTTCTGGATAACAGCAAAGCAATCATGTCCTCCCTGGTTCAATAGTGGCCTAGGCTAGCAGATATCCCCACAACATTACAGTGCAATGACTGTTGGGATATAAACAGCCAATACTTGGTCATCTCTACGAGACTGTGTCACGATCATGGGGCCAGCACCAGGTATGGGGTGCAGCCCAAAGATACTGATGCAAACTCTAGGGGGGAGATTTATCAAAGGGTGTAAAATTTTGACTGGTGCAAACTGCCCACAGCGACCAATCACAGCTCAATTTTTAGCTCTGGTAAAATGAAAGAGAATCTGTGATTGGTTTCTGGGTGCTGGGTGGGGCAGAGCCAATATGTGAACTTACGGTCTACGGCATACTCCGAATAACTTGGCCTGTTTGTAAGAAGGTAGATGTCCAGTCAGTGAACCGCATGTGCCATTGGCCGAGACGTCAGGGTAGGAGTGCTGATCAGTGGAATGCATATATGTTCCACTAGATCACTAGGGGCCAGAAGGAACGGCGGGTGGAACACATACCGTGGCTAGTAACATCCAGACACAAAGGGGGAAATTTATGAAAGGGTGTAAAATTTAGACTGTTGCAAACTGGCCACAACCAATAACAGCTCCTCTTACCTTTCACCAGAGCTGGAAGCTGAGCTGTGATTGGTTGCTGTGGCCAGTTTGTGCCAGTATATTTACACCCTTTCATAAATCTCCCCTGTAGTAATTAACAACCTAACCCAGAATATCAGCTTCCACCTGCACAAAACATGAACACCCTTTGTATTGTCTCTTCATTCCTATCTGCAGACCTATTACTGAAGTTACAGGACATCACTCTACAGAAAGAGCACTGGTTCTGTTCCATCAATGTGAAGGCTGCATTCCCACGTTCCGTGATTCTGACGGATCACGAACGTGGAATGCATGTACCGGAGTGCCCCCGCGCCCGGACAGCATCTGTAATTAGATGCTGGGAGCGGGGGAGACTGTATTCATAAGCGCTGCGCTGTAGTAACAGCACCGCTCGGCTGATTCATTACAGCGCCGCGCTTATGAATACAGTCTCCCCCGCTCCCAGCATCTAATTACAGATGCTGTCCGGACGCGGGGGGACTCCGGTACATGCATTCCATGTCCGTGATCCGTCAGGATCACGGAACATGGGAATGCAGCCTTAGAGGTAGAAGCTTTTAGAGTTTAAATATCAAAAATAATTTGGTGTTTGCATTGCGGATCTTCCACCAGCTCAGGGGCACAGCAATGGATGCTCACTTATGCCAATCTGTTACTGGGCTGGTGGGAGTAGGCTATTGTTTTTGGAGACACACTACAAAAATACTACAAAAATTTCATGAGGCGATTTTATTTTGGGTTCATTATAGATGAGGTCATGATATTATGGGCAGGTGCTGACACCCTTTATAGGCCGTTTGTGGCTGACCTGAATGTCAATGATGGGCTAAAATTTACATCAGACATCCATGCAGTGGAATAGCCTCCTCAGGTTGCATAGTCATCATCCCCTGGCCCTAAGGAAGGGCATCTCTTAGGGACTACCTCAGTGCCAGGCAGAACTGCTCCGCCCAGGAGACCTTTAGTGAGGAAGCAGATACCCTGAAGAGGCATTTTTCAGCACACGACTATCCTTATAGGGTTCTGTTTGGAGATAAGATCCCCCTGGAATATCCTGTCAACAGGGGTTCCTCATACCACTATCATCTGTTGTTGTTTCACTGTCAGGGCTGGCGTGAGGGGGGGGGGGGGGGGCAAACTGGGCAATTGCCCAGGCCCCCCATCCCACTGGGGGCCCCCTACGCTCCTTCCTTCATTAGGGGGGCAGGAGAGACACAAGCAGCTCCCCTGTTCCACCAATGAAGCAAGAAGGTGAGCTGTGAGGACTGCCGGAGAACAGGGAGAAGACGAACCGCCCCCCTCCTGCAGGGCTGACTGTGCCATGGATAAGAAGAGGACCGCCTACTCCATCAAGACCAGATAAGGGCAAGGTGGGTGTGGGTGTGGGGAGATAGGGGTCACGGGAGGCTAGAGGCGAGGCTTGCGGTCTTGGGTGGCTGGAGCCTCAGGGGGTCATGTATGATGCAGTGCCCCCTTCCACCATATACTGGTCAGGGCCTGAACCCCTCTTCCCTCTGTATCTATGATCAGTATGTAGTGGAGGTGGGTACTGTATCATACAGGATCCCCTCCCCCATTCAGAGCCTAGTGAACAGTATATGGGGAGGGGATGCTGTATGATACAGTACCCCCCCCCCATATCTCCCAACTGGGGGAGGGGTAACTATCAGGGGAGATGTTATCTGCTGGGGTAGGGGGGTAACTATCAGGGGAGATGCTATCTGCTGAGGGAGGGCGGTAACTATCAGGGGAGATGCTATCTGCTGGGGGGGTAACTATCAGGGGAGATGCTATCTGCTGGGGGGCAACTATCAGGGGAGATGTTATCTGCTGGGGGTAACTATCTGCTGGGGTAGGGGGGTAACTATCAGAGGAGATGCTATCTGCTGGGGAAGGGGGGAACTATTGGGGAGATGTTTGTGTGGGGACCTTAAATCGCTGCAACAATGTTTTAGCATTTGGGGGCCCACCTTCAACTTTGCCCAGGGCCACATTTAGTCTAAAACCGGCCCTGTTCACTGTGTGTCACTTATGTGTGTAATTTATTTTATCCTGTGCAGAGTGGAGAACAAGGACTGTCATCATTGTTGGGGCCACCCTGTTAAGGAGGTGGGTTTCCCCAGAAAGGTAGGGCGAGGTATAAGCTACCAGCATTGTCCACTATCCCTGCCTCTGTGCCTATCCATTGTACTCCATATTCATTGTATAGAGTTTATGTTGTCTGTGCACAGTTTTTGGTTTGATGTTTTTTTTGGACCTGAGGGTCTTCTTTAATAAACTAATAATGGCTATATTTTAGTTTTATCTATCGGTCCAACTATGGTCAAATAGTCACAAAGTATTAGCAACCCTTCACACATAATTTATTTGGGGTAGAAGAAAACGAGAGCTCCGTCCTTGAAACGTTGAGAGGAAGGAATGCCATCTCTGCTCTGAAAGCTACAGAGATTGAAATTCACCTCAAGAAAGGATGTCTTCAGAACTGCAAGTTCATTGTTGATTATTTATAGCCCACTACATCAGTATTGACAGTATTCGCTCTGGACATAATTGCATAAGAATCTCATCTTCCTCACACAGTGCAAGGCAGCATTCCTGTCCTGAATGTGAAGGGAAGGGTCCTCCAGTTTAGCAGGGACTTTTCACAGTGAAGACTGCAAAAATGTACAATCATATCTCCTATCACATTTCATTAAATTTCACTGGATCATTACCCTCCAACTTTGCTGGCAGACCTACAATCTGTTCCAAATTATTATGCAAAAAGTGTTTAGGAGTGATACGGTAAGAATTTTTTTGTCAGTTAAACTCATTGATGGTGATGTGTGTCAGGGCTCTTTATATCACTGAAAGCAATTGCAGACACCTGTGCTAATTAGTTTGGCAGGTGTGTCCAATTAAAGGCAATACTACTTAAAGGGGTACTCTAGCGGGGGGGGGGCAATTTTGGGATCTGGAGGAGGTGGCTGAGAGACAAGACGTCCACTCAGCCAGTCATTAACAGAGGCGGGATCCGTTTCAAGTCCGCTCAGATCCCGCCTCTGTCACTGACTGGTTGAGCGGAATTGAGACGTCACGTCTCGAGCTCGCGTCAGACACCAAGAAGCGGCCGGGAATGGGGGACTGGAGCGCCGCAATACGGGACCCGCCGCTGGATCCGGGGAGGTGAGTGGACGTCTTTTCTCTCAGCCACCTCCTCACCGGCCAGATCCCAAAATTGCCCCCCCCCCCGCTGGAGTACCCCTCTAAGAAGGCTGGCCCACATTATTAGGCAGCCTACATTTTGAGTCAAAATGGGAAAGAAAAAGGATCTGTCTGCTGCTGAGAAGCTACAAATTGTGGAGTGTTTAGGTCAAGGCATGACTACAATCAACATTTCCAAGACACTTAATGGTGATCACCGCACATTCAAGAAGTATGTAGTTGATTCCCAGCACACACGTGTGCACGCTGATAAGGGAAAATTGAGAACTCTTTCCAACAGACAACAACGTCAGGTTAAAAGAGCAGCTGCAAAAATGCCTTGTCATAGCAGCAGACAAGTTTTTGAAGCTGCTGGTGACTCCAGTGTCCCCTGAACAACAAGATGCCGGGTTCTTCAGAGGTCTGCAGCTGTGCATAAGCCATCCTGTCGACCTCCTCTAACCACTTACACCAGCAGAAACAGCTCCATAGGGCCAAACAATACATGAAGACTGACTTCAAAACTGTTTTGTTCACCCATGACTGCCGTGCAACGCTCAATGGTCCAGATGGATGGAGTGGATGATGGCTGGTTGATGGACACCCCATGCAAACACGGCTACAGTGCCAACAAGGTGGAGGTGGAGTAATGTTTTGTGTTGGAATCATGGGGAGAGAGCTTGTTGGTCCCTTTAGGATCCCTGAAGGGGTAAAGATGAACTCCATAATGTATGTGGAGTTTCTCAAACAGCACTTCCTGCCATGGTTCAAGAAGATAACCCGGGCATTCCGCAGAAAGATCATTTTTATGCATGATAATGCACCATTTCATGCTGCAAATAACACATCTGCATCATTGGCTACTATGGGCATAAAAGGGGACAAACTTATGGTGTGGCCCCCATGCTCCCCTGACCTCAACCCCATTGAGAACCTCTGGAGCATCATCAAAAGTAGTGTCTATGATGAAGGAAGGCAGTTCACATCTAAGCAACAGCTCTGGGAGGGTATTCTGCCCTCATGCAAAACAATTGAAGCGGAAACCATCCAAAAACTGACAAATTTAATGGACGAGAGAGTTCAGAAGCTCCTTTTCAACAAGGGGTCCTATGTGCAAATGTAGCATCACCTAGAAAAATGTTTGACTTGAAAACTGTTTGATTTAAGTTTGTAATAATCTGCTAATGCTTATAATGTCACAAATGACCATTTTTTTGTTCTTAAAAATAAAAAGGTTGAAAACTCTGCTGTGCATAATAATTTAGAACATGCATTTTGAGTGCATTTTGAGTTGTTTTTTTTTTATCTACTTTTATCTTAGGCAGTTTCTTCAAAACCCTTTCAATTGTACTCCAATAGTTGATGACTAGAAAATTAAAATGACTGCAATTGATATAGATAGATGAAGTGTCGGATCCTCGGGGTAGGCGGGAACCACAGGAGCCAGAATAAAGGCGCTTCACGGCTTCAGGTTTAATGAAGTAAAACAATGAATTTTAATGGTCTCATAAAAAACGCGTTTCGAAGCATAAATTGCCCCTTTGTCAAGTAGGAGAGACATAGTGTATCATAGGCAGAGGGTCCTTTATATACATGCCAAAGTATCTGTTTGGCAGGAAATTGTAAAAAAGGTGCCACCTCCTGGGGTCAGAGGTGGCTGAAACAGATCAAATCAAATGATAACAATATACACTTGAATACAACATGATTACATTTGTTAAAAGTATAAAAGACTCTTATGACAAAAAACAAAAGGTGCAACAGCAACTCACAGGTGTAAGGGCCTACCGTATATACTCCTCCCATTGTACACACGGCAAACACCCACTCTGTAGATATTAAAAATTAAAATATTAATTTTTTTTTTTTAGAAAAGTGAGGATCTTAGCAAACTATTTGATCAAACAGAGTGTACCATGTAGCATTTTCACACTAGCAATGGCCTCTCCTGGGCTTTAATAAGCCTACAACTGGGCAGATAGGAGCCAAATGATCTCTTTTGTAGCAGCCTTGGGACATGGGTGGAGTGCAGGCCAACAGGAGGTAGCCCCCCCCCCACATTCAACAGAAAAAAAAAGGGAAATTTTGGCAGCACATCTATGACTCTGTTCACACTGCAGGTTGCACCTGCTTGTGGCTTAAGTACAGACAAAAAACAAAAGGTGCAACAGCAACTCACAGGTGTAAGGGCCTACCGTATATACTCCTCCCAGCGTACACACGGCAAACGCCCACTCTGTAGATATTAAAAATTTAAATATAATTTTTTTTTTTTTAGAAAAGTGAGGATCTTAGCAAACTATTTGATCAAACAGAGTGTACCATGTCGCCAACGTTAAGGCGTCCTCGAGACATGGTCCCTACTCTAGCATTTTCACACTAGCAATGGCCTCTCCTGGGCTTTAACCCCTTAACGACATCGGGCGTAAACTTACGCCCTCGCGCCCTGGTACTTGGCGCATCAGGGCGTAAATTTACGCCCGATGTTTCCCCGATCGCTGCGTGTTCACACACAGCGGTCGGGGAAGATGGCCTGCTATAAATCATAGCAGGCCATCTTAGCTTCTCGGCACGGGGGGTGGTTAACACCCCCCGTGCTTACGATCGCCGCTATAGGCTGATCAATTCAGATCAGCCAATAGCGGCGATCGGAACCTTTCCGGGTCATCGGCGACCCGATGACCCGGAAAAAAATGGCGGTCGGTGCTGTCCGAGGACGGCACCGACCGCCATTACTGTAAAAAGTAATGGTGATCGCCGTGCCACCGGCCCGATCGCCGTGAACGGCCGGCCGGCCGTTCACGGCGATCGGGCCGGTGGCACGGCGATCAGAGTCCCACAAAATAGTAAATACCTGCCCTGGACCCCTCAGCTAGGTAGCCGAGGGGTCCAGAGCAGGTATTTGTACATTACTCACTTCTCCCGGGCTCCTGATCGGCGTCTTCCGGGTTCGCGGCATCCTCGTCTTCGTTCGGGTCTTCGGCTTCTTCCGTGACGTCACGTTCGGCTTCTCTCGGCTATTTTCGGCTCCAGCGTCGGCTCTTTCCGTATTTTGCGCTCTGCTGCCCTCTAGCGGCTGATATGTGTAATACACTTATCAGCAGCTACAGGGATGTTCAGAATGTAGAAATTTTTTTTTTTTTTTTTTTCAAATTTTTTTTTTTTCTATTTTCCGCACCCTATCGCCGCTGAGTGTTGATCAGCATCGCACGAAAGTGCGCTGCTAATCAGCAACTCCTCCTTTTTGGCGTAGGGTGTTTTTTTTCTATATTCTACTGCCACAGTCTGCTAATAAGTGCCGCACATAAGTGCGGCATTTATCAGCAACTCCTTTGTTGGCGTAGGTTTTTTTTTTATACTTACTGTAAAAAAACACGTAAAAAACAGTATATTACACCACACTACATTGAATAAAGTTTGACACTACACCACTATATACCCCATATACTAATCCCCATATAAAGACGGCCCCCAGGGTGTTTTCGGCGTCAGAGGGATACGTTATTATTACCTCCGACACCGAAACAGCCAGTGAGGATGAATGGGGGGGATCCTTCTTTCCTCCATTCATCCTCATCATCCTCATCATCCAGTGACGTGGCTGGGGGTAGCGTAGCGTACGCTGCCCCCCAGACACGTCTTTTCCGCCAGTACCGTCCCAATAAGAGATGACGGTATGGTGTGAAATTCTACAAACTCTGTGAGAGTACCTCAGGGTGCACTTACAGATTTCGGGTACGTGCATACTGCGGAGTGGTGAAGGATAACCCTTTGTGCATTCCGCAGCTGGCACCCACCGGCGGACTGATGGAGGCGCATGTCTCTACCCGTGTCATAGACTCCATTCTATGCACGGGCGGAATCCGTCGTCCATCCAAATAATGAACACGTTGGACGGAGAGCGGAATCCGCCCGTGCATAGAATGGAGTCTATGACACGTGTGGAGACGTGCGCCTGCATCAGTCCGCCGGTGGCTGCCAGCTGTGGAATGCACGAAGGGTTATCTGTCGCGATTCCGCAGTGTGCATGTACCCTTAGAGTGTATGTAGGAAGGGACACCCGAATGCAGCCCCCAGATGCCCCTCCCCCCCCTCATCCTCGGAGTTAGTGGGAAGATTGTCCGGGAACTGATCTTCCCACTGCTGGATAAAGGTTACCACCACCTGTACGGGGATAACTTTTATACCAGCACCCCCTCTTCTGGTCCCTCGCTGCCCTGTAGCTTGCGGCACGATACGAACATATCAGAAGCAGTAATAGAGCCCTAATATTTAGCAGCCATGGAGCGGACCCAGCGCTTCTGGATATGAAGGACCCCGTATCGCACCAGGACAACATTTTCCAGGTGACGTCCCCCACACTGGAGAAAGGGAGACCCCAGAAGAAGTGCAGAGTGTGGGGTAACAGGGGGATCAGGAAGGACACCATTTTCCTGTGTGACGCCTGTCCTGATCCCCCCGGCCTCTGCATACTGGATCGCTCCAAGGCGCACCACACGTCATTGGGGTTCTACATTATCTAAATTCTGTCCCTTATTCCTATTTCAGGGGTCACTTTGATCCAGGGATTATTCTGATCGCCAATATGGAGTCGGGAAGGAATTTTTCCCCTGTGATGAGGCTACTATCGTCTGCCTTACGAGGGTTTTTTTTTGCCTTCCTCTGGATCAACACAGGTTGAATTTGATGGACACCTGTCATTTCCAACCTTATAAACTAATAATTGGCCTAATACCCACAAATAAATTAGAATTGTCCCTTTTCCCCAGCTAAGTAGGTATGGCCGCCATTCCCATTAGAGGATGCCATGATGCAATTACAAAGCCTCTGTGCGGCCAGGACAGTAGAAACCCCCCACAAGTGACCCCATTCTGAAAACTACACCCCATAAGGAATCTAAGAAGGGGGGCAGCGGGGATATGGCCCCCTGGTGACGGCCACATTTGGGACGTGAAAATGAAAAAAATTGTATTTTTTATTTTCTCGGCACATGTTCTACGTAAGTGCCCGTTACCAGTGAGGTCCATATGCTCACTGCACCCCTTGTTAGATTCCTTATGGGGTGTAGTTTCCAGAATGGGGTCACTTGTCGGGGGTTTCTACTGTCCTGGCAGCACAGGAGCTTTGTAATTGCGACATGGCCTCCATCCTCCATTCCAGCCTCTAAATGGCGCTCTGTCCCTTTGGTGACTTGCCCTGTGCCCATATGGCACATTATGCCCACATGTGGGGTATTTTCGTACTCAGGGGACACTACCCTACACGTTTTGTGTTCATTTTCTTTTTTAACCCCTTGTGGAAATGGAAAAAAATCAAGGCTAGACCAACATTTAGTGTAATTTTTGTAAAATTTTTACTCTAAATCATTAATCTTGTCATGTTTTTTCATTTTCACAAGGGGTTAAAAGATAAAAAAAAACATTTAATGTGTACAGCAATTTCCCCTGAGTACGGAAATACCCCACATGTGGACATAAAGCGCCATGCGGGTGCAGGGTAAGCCTCCGAAGGGAAGAAGCGCCATTTGGTTTTTGAAGGCTGGATTTGGATGGAATGGATTTCGAGGGGCCATGTTGCATTCAAAAGGCCCCTGTGTTGCCAAGACAGTTGAAACCCCCCACAAGTGACCCCATTATGGAAACTGCACCCCTCAAGGAATGTAACAAGGGGTGTAGTGAGCATATGGACCCCACTGGTGACGGACACAAATGTGGAACAATGTGGCGTGAAAATGAAATATTACATTTTTTACACTATAATGTTGGTTTAGCCTTGAATATATCATTTTCACAAGGGGTTAAAAGAGGAGAAAAAAAAACAAAATGTGTAGCGCAATTTCCCCCGAGTCCGTAAATACCCCACATGTGGACATAAAGCGCCATGCGGGTGCAGGGTAAGCCTCCGAAGGGAAGGAGCACCATTTCGTTTTTGAAGGCTGGATTTGGATGGAATGGATTTTGAGGGGCCATGTTGCATTCAAAAGGCCTCTGTGTTGCCAAGACAGTTGAAACCCCCCACAAGTGACCCCATTATGGAAACTACACCCCTCAAGGAATGTAACAAGGGGTGTAGTGAGCATATGGACCCCACTGGTGACGGGCACAAATGTGGAACAATGTGGCGTGAAAATGAAATATTACATTTTTTACACTATAATGTTGGTTTAGCCTTGAATTTATCATTTTCACAAGGGGTTAAAAGAGAAAAAAACACACAATATGTGTAGAGCAATTTCCCCCGAGTCCGTAAATACCCCACATGTGGACATAAAGCGCCATGTGGGCGCAGGGCAAGCCTCCGAAGGGAAGGAGCGCCATTTGGATTTTGGAGGTTGGATTTGGCTAGAATGGATGATGAACGCCATGTCGCATTTACAGAGCCCTCGTGCTGCCAAAACACTGGAAACCCCCCACAAGTGACCCCATTCTGGAAACTGCACCCCTCAAGGAATCTAACAAGGGGTGCAGTGAGGATATGGACCCCTTGATGACGGGCACATTTGTGCCATGAAAGTGAAAAAATGAAATTTTTCCCTTTCACGTCACATTGTTCCACATTTGTGCCCGTCACCAGTGGGGTCCATATGCTCACTGAACCCCTTGTTAGATTCCTTGAGGGGTGTAGTTTCCAGAATGGGGTCACTTGTGGGGGGTTTCCAGTGTCTTGGCAGCACGAGGGCTCTGTAAATGCGACATGGCCCTTGAAATCCTTTTCAGTGAAATTCAGCTTCCAAAAGCCAATTGGCGCTCCTTCCCTTTGGAGGCTCGTCCTGCGCCCCCTTGGCACTCTATCGCCACATGTGGGGTATTTCTGTACTCGGGAGAAACTGCGCTACACATTTTTGTCTTTTTTTGCCTCTTATCCCTTTAAGAAAATGAAAAATTGAAGGCTAGAACAACGTTTTAGTGTAAAAAATAAATTTTTCTTTTTTCACGCCATATTGTTCGGAAAATCTGTGAAGCACCTGTGGGTTCCAGATGCTCATCGCACCCCTTGTTACATTCCTTGAGGGGTGTAGTTTTCTAAATGGTGTCCCTTTAGGGGTGTTTTTTAGGTTTTGACACCCCAGAGCCTCTGCCAACCTGAAGTGGTACAGTCAAAAATGACCAAATATAACGGAGGCGTTGAAATTCACTAGGCGCTCCCTTATATCTGAGGCTTGTGGTTGCGTCAAATAGCGCAATAGGGCCACATATGGGGTATTTCTATAAACTGCAGAAACGGGGCAATAATTATTGGGGTGCATTTCTCTGGTAATAGGTTTATAATTATGAAAAATATTGGATTACAATAAAATCTCTGCACAGAAAATTAAAATTTTCAAATTCCTTACACACTTAGCTTTTATTTCTGTGACTCCCCTAAAGGGTTAAAACACTTTCTGGATGTGCTTTTGCAGAGTTTGGGGGGTGCAGTTTCTGAAATGGGGTGCTTTGTGGGGCTTTCTAACATACAGGCCCCTCAAATACACTTTAAACCTGAACAGGTCCCTAAAAATATCTGATTTTGAAATTTTACAGAAAATTTGGAAATTTGCTGCTAATGTTTTAAGCTTCCTATCGTCTAAAAAAAATGAAAGATAGTTTAATAAATGCCGCCAACATAAAGTAGACATGTTGCTAATGCTATTTAATATATAATTTATGTGGTATAACCACTTTCTGTATACGCAAAGAAGTTTCAAAGTTGGAAAAATGCATTTTTTCACATTTTTTCACATTATTTGGGTTTTTTTCATAAAGATTTGTTATGAGTATCGACTCCAATTTACCAGAAATGTAAAGTACAATATGTCACGAGAAAACAATCTCAGAATCAGCCGGATAGGTAAAAGCATCCCGAAGTTATTAAGGACTAAAGTGACACTGGTCATATTCATAAAATTTGTCTCTGTCATTAAGGCCATTTCAGGCTCTGTCCTTAAGGGGTTAATAAGCCTACAACTGGGCAGATAGGAGCCAAATGATCTCTTTTGTAGCAGCCTTGAGACATGGGTGGAGTGCAGGCCAACAGGAGGTAGACACCCCCCCCCCCCCCCCCCCACATTCAACAGAAAAAAAAGGGAAATTTTGGCAGCACATCTATGACTCTGTTCACACTGCAGGTTGCACGCTGCTTGTGGCTTAAAGGGGTAGTCCACCCAAAAAATTTTTCTTTCAAATCAACTGCTACCATGAAGTGCCAGAGATTTGTAATTTACTTCTATTAAAAAAATCTCAAGCCTTCCAGTACTTATCAGCTGCTGTATGCCCAACAGGAAGTTGTATTATTTCCAGTCTGGAGAGCAGGAGAGGTTTCTATGGGGATTTGCTCCTGCTTTGGACAGTTCCTGACATGGACAGAGGAGGCAACAGAGAGCAATGGGTCAGACAGGAAAGAAAACACCACTTCCTGCTGGACACACAGCAGCTGATAAGTACTGGAAGACTTAAGATTTTTTAATAGAAGTGAATTACAAATCTCTGGCACTTTATGGCACCAGTTGATTTGAAAGAAAAAATTTTTTGGTGGACTACCCCTTTAAGTACAGACAAAAAACTAAAGGTGCAACAGCAACTCACAGGTGTAAGGGCCTACCGTATATAACAAAAGGAAAGATTCCAGCACCACGAAAGTCCATAACAAATTCTTTATTGTGACAACCGTATAAAACAATAAAACCTGACGGTAGCTTGGCAATAGCTGGCGCATTTCGATCTATACAGATCTTAATCGTAGCATAGGTGTATACAATGTCTTCCAACTTATAAAGGTAATACAGGTACATGGTAACACCTTCTTTGTAGTCACACCCATCCACAATGGGAGGGGCCTTTTTAACCCTTGCAGTATATGCTGCAAATACAAGTAAATACAAATAATACAAAAAAATACAAAACATATCATAAATGCATATACAAGTTCAAAAGAAAAAATAGAAGTTAAAGAAAGAAAGAAAAGCAAGGAAAAAATGCATCATCAGGACATACAAAAAAAAATAATTATGAAAAAAAGTGTGTGTGTGTGTATATATATATATATATATATATATATATATATACACAAATCAATATTGATATATTAAATCATAACGATGATTCAGACCCGCAGGATATCTGGTTTTTAAAGTAAAAATCCAATAAGCTTCACGGCTTAAAAGCATCCTCCTTCTGTCTCCACCACGTGGGGGCTGAAAAACATGTTCAAACCGCAGAGATATTGACTGCATTCAAATTGTTACTATCCGACATGTGTCTACGCATACGTATTTTTAGTGCACCTGTGGTGCAACCCACATATTGTAACTGGCAGATATTACAGGTGATCAAATACACTACAAATGTGGTGTTACAATTGATAAAACTTCTGATTGGGAAAGTAGCTCCCGATACCAGAGACTTAAATGTTTTTGGGGGCTCGGTTCCCACGTTGTAACAGTGCGGCTGTATTTGCGGCTGTAATTGTGCGGCGGTATTTTTGGTGGTTCGTTTGTATGCTTGGAAGTATAGGATATGCGGCTGCACAGTGCACACTATGTATGAATCTACGGCCCTATCGTAAACGGACCCGTAAAAAATGAACAAGACCATTGTTTGCGGCTGGACATGCGGCCGTGGATTGACAGGCGGTCCGTACGGAGTACTTCAAAAATAGCCGGCAATGATGCCGAATGCCGATGCCTCTAATAGTTAATATATTAAATTAATCAAACACATTTTCTTTGTAATCAAGACACTTTCGTTGGTCAATAATTTATTTCTAACGAATCCATCATTTTGCAATTAAATATACTGTTAAAAAAAATAGATATATAAATAAATGTATATTTATCTATATATTTATTTTTTGACAGTATATTTAATTGCACAATGATGGATTCGTTAGAATTAAATTATTGACCAACGAAACTGAATTTATTTCCACGAAAATGTGTTTTATTAATTAAATATTAATTAGTACAGGAAGCTCTATAAGCCGGTAATTCATATTCCCGGCAATAGAGCATTCTGTACTAATCATCACTTTACTTTAATTAAAACATCAAATGTTTCTTCTAATTATGTTATGACAATACCATTATTAGAAGAAACATTTAGAATTATATGTGCGCTCAGCTGATTGGCTGTTCGGCTGAGCGCACATATAAAGAGCCGGTCCGCAGCACAGTCACTTCATTGTGCTGCGGACCAGCGAAGAGACAACATCGGGGTGAGTATAGAGCTCTCCCCACCCCCTCCCCGGCACTGCACCCCTTCCAGCAAGGAAGGGGGGTCACTTAACCCCT
The DNA here is from genome assembly GCF_027789765.1 of Dendropsophus ebraccatus. Lineage (NCBI taxonomy): Eukaryota > Metazoa > Chordata > Amphibia > Anura > Hylidae > Dendropsophus > Dendropsophus ebraccatus. The sequence goes on along the minus strand of NC_091467.1, from coordinate 38,226,550 downwards.
TCCTTGCTGGGATGGGTGCAGTCTGACATCAGTCTGGCCCCCAGGGGGTTAAGGGGGATGCAATACATCCTCCCTTAACCCCTTGGGGGTCAGACTGTAAGCAGCGATCTGTAAAGATGCTGCATACTGTAAGGAGCACAACACCGCTCACAATGATGGGTGTTGTGCTCCTGTTTGTGTTTTTTTTTTGTGTTTCTCCCTTTTTGTTTTTCAGATATCGGTATCCTGGGGATTACGTCGGATTCCGTGGACTACGTCGATGACCAGCGGTTGTTGTTTGAATTTTTTTAATAAAATGGTCAATGAGGGGTGTGGGGGTGTTTTTATTTGAATAAAAAAAAATTTAAACTTGTGTCTTGTCTTTATTTCTTTACTTTATAGACTTAGTAGTGGAAGCCGTCTAATAGACGGAATCCATTACTAAGTTGGGGCCTAGTGTTAGCCGGTATAAAATGGCTAACACTAACCCCCTATTATTACCCCAGTACCCAATGCCACCAGGGGTACTGGGAAGAGCCGGGTGCCAGTGGTCCCGGAGCGTCAAAATTGGCGCTCCTGGACCGGGCGGCAGCAGGCTGGTAAGATTTAGGCTGGGGAGGGCCTAAACCAATGGCTCTTCCCACCCTGGTGTTACCAGGCTGCTGTCGTTTGGTTTTTAACCCGGCTGGTTATAAAAATAGGGGGGACCCTATGCGGGTTTTTTTAAAATAAATAAATAATTTAAAAAAACGCATAGGGTCCCCCCTATTTTTATAACCAGCCGGGTTAAAAACCAAACGACAGCAGCCTGGTAACACCAGGGTGGGAAGAGCCATTGTTTTAGGCCCTCCCCAGCCTAAATCTTACCAGCCTGCTGCCACCCGGTCCAGGAGCGCCAATTTTGACGCTCCGGGACCACTGGCACCCGGCTCTTCCCAGTACCCCTGGTGGCATTGGGTACTGGGGTAATAATAGGGCGTTAGTGTTAGCCATTTTATACCGGCTAACACTAGGCCCCAACTTAGTAATGGATTCCGTCTATTAGACGGCTTCCACTACTAAGTCTATAAAGTAAAGAAATAAAGACAAGACACAAGTTTAAAAAATTTTTTATTCAAATAAAAACACCCCCACACCCCTCATTGACCATTTTATTAAAAAAATTCAAACAACAACCGCTGGTCATCGACGTAGTCCATGGAATCCGACGTAATCCCCAGGATACCGATATCTGAAAAACAAAAAGGGAGAAACACACAAAAAACACACAAACAGGAGCACAACACCCATCATTGTGAGCGGTGTTGTGCACCTTACAGTATGCAGCATCTTTACAGATCGCTGCTTACAGTCTGACCCCCAAGGGGTTAAGGGAGGATGTATTGCATCCCCCTTAACCCCCTGGGGGCCAGACTGATGTCAGACTGCACCCATCCCAGCAAGGAAGGGGTTAAGTGACCCCCCTTCCTTGCTGGGAGGGGTGCAGTGTCGGGGAGGGGGTGGGGAGAGCTCAATACTCACCCCGATGTTGTCTCTTCGCTGGTCCGCAGCACAATGAAGTGACTGTACTGCGGACTAGCTCATTATATGTGCGCTCAGCCGAACAGCCAATCAGCTGAGCGCACATATAATTCTAAATGTTTCTTCTAATAATGCTATTGTGATAACATAATTTGAAGAAACATTTGATGTTTTAATTAAAGTAAAGTGATGATTAGTACAGAATGCTCTATTGCCGGGAATATGAATTACCGGCTTATAGAGCTTCCTGTACTAATTAATATTTAATTAATAAAACACATTTTCGTTGAAATAAATACAGTTTCTTTGTTCAATAATTTAATTCTAACGAATCCATCATTGTGCAATTAAATATACTGTCAAAAAATAAATATATATATAAATATACATTTATTTATATATTTATTTTAACAGTATATTTAATTGCAAAATGATGGAATCGTTTACATTTAATTATTGAACAATAAAAGGCACTTTATTAGAAAGAAAATGTGTTTTATTAATTCAATATATTAACCATGAGAGACATCGGCTATAGTGCAGAGGATCGCAAACCCCGGTAATAGCGATTCATGTAAACTGTTTCCCTGCTTTCCCAGATGCATCCAGAGGTGTTTGCATCACTTTCTTAAGATTTTATTTCTTATTTTTAGTTGAACCAGATTTCCAAGTAAATGACCGTATGTTTTGAGCCGCATGTCTATTTTTTCCCACGGCCGGAGTTTCACCCGCACATTTACAGCCGCATAAAAAATACAGCCGCACAGTTACAGCGTGTGAACCCAGCCCCAATCTGCATATGATGACAAGTTTTACAGATATTGTGTCAACATCTAAAATTGCCAATAGTATGTAGCCAAGTTTTGTTGTTCTGCTTTTGGCTTAAAAACATGCTAGGTGATAAGCGCTGCCCCAGAGTTTTACCTTTGCTGGGCACTATGGATGCACCAGAAGTCTGGATGTCATGTAATACTTCATCATGATAAAGAATTTGTAAATTTTTATAGAAAATACGCTTGACATCTCTGAAATCTGTCCTGTAGGGTGTTACCAATGCTACAGTGGGGGTGCTGGAGGGGTTACATAGGGCCTATCGTATATACTCCTCCCAGCGTACACACGGCAAACACCCACTCTGTAGATATTAAAAATTTAAATATAATTTTTTTTTTTAGAAAAGTGAGGATCTTAGCAAACTATTTGATCAAACAGAGTGTACCATGTAGCCAACGTTAAGGCGTCCTCGAGACATGGTCCCTACTCTAGCATTTTCACACTAGCAATGGCCTCTCCTGGGCTTTAATAAGCCTACAACTGGGCAGATAGGAGCCAAATGATCTCTTTTGTAGCAGCCTTGGGACATGGGTGGAGTGCAGGCCAACAGGAGGTAGCCCCCCCCCCCCCACACCACATTCAACAGAAAAAAAAAGGGAAATTTTGGCAGCACATCTATGACTCTGTTCACACTGCAGGTTGCACGCTGCTTGTGGCTTAAGTACAGACAAAAAACAAAAGGTGCAACAGCAACTCACAGGTGTAAGGGCCTACCGTATATACTCCTCCCAGCGTACACACGGCAAACACCCACTAAGATCCTCACTTTTCTAAAAAAAAAAATTATATTTTCATTTTTTAATTTCTACATATCTACAGAGTTGGTGTTTGCCGTGTGTACAATGGGAGGAGTATATACGGTAGGCCCTTACACCTGTGAGTTGCTGTTGCACCTTTTGTTTTTTGTCTGTACTTAAAGTGACACTGTCACCCCCTTTGTGCATTCTGACATCTCTACACAGGTGTAAAGGGTTAATTTAGCGTTTTTCATACCTTATTTCATATCATACGTCATGGTGTTTGTTCAAGTAAAAAGTGTCCTTTTATCAACAGCAGATTGTATTAAGTGGGCGTGGCCTTGCGGCATTAGCGTCACTTAGCCCCGCCCACAACACCACCGTTGACTCCGCCCCCGTGCCACCCATTGGTTGGCCGAAGTAAAGGGGTGGGGTCTAGACCTTTCGGCCAGCCTGTTCCAATGGCCGGCGAGGGGCGGGGCCATCGGTGCCGTTGTGGGCGGGGCTAAGTAGCGCTAATGCCGAGAGACCACGCCCACTTAATACAATCTGCAGTTGATAAAAGGACACTTTTTACTTGAACAAACACCATGACGTATGATATGAAATAAGGTATGAAAAACGCTAAATTTACCCTTTACTCCTGTGTAGAGATGCAAAAATGCAAAAAGGAGGTGACAGTGTCACTTTAAGCCACAAGCAGCGTGCAACCTGCAGTGTGAACAGAGTCAAAGATGTGCTGCCAAAATTTCCCTTTTTTTTTCTTATGTGCATACAATCACGATTTCTATTATTTAAAACTAAATAAAATAAAAGTGACATCACAGAGGTCCGTATCACATGATCTTTTTTTGGTGGTGAGTTTAAATAAACTTTATTGTGTGCACTTTTTTCTTTGTTTGTAGGGGCATAACTTTATTTATAAGACAAATGATAAAAATCACTTGATCAGTTTTTTTGGTAGTGAATTTGAATAAACTTTATTGTGTGCACTTTTTTCTTTGTAGGGGCATAACTTTATAAAACAAATGATAAAAATCACATGATCGATTTTTTTTGGGGGGGGTTGAATAAATTTTATTGTGTGCACTTTTTTCTTTGTTTGTAGTGGCATAACTTTATTTATAAAAAAAAAAATTAAAATGAGAATGACATGAGGAATGGGGATTATAACATGTCTAATTAATATACATATACATGAGGTACATGTGTGCCTATGATAATGGGTAACCATAGATTAAGCTAAATAGGCTAAATAAGCTAGACAGGACTGAGATAAAACCTTTATTATGGGTGGGTGGAAGGTAGTGTAAAGTGAAAGGATATTATGGCTGAGAGAATATATTAAAGGTTGATTTCGAAAGCTTCATTCAGGCCATTAGGAGACAATTGGGGGCATTTATTAAGTCCGGCGTTTTTTACGCCGGACTTAAAAATGCCACCGCAGCTCCGGCGCTACGGAGATTTATGTAGAGGCGGACTGCCTCTACACAAATCCCGTGCGCGCCGGTGCGCTACGCCGAAAACCCACGCCAGCTGAGGACTGGAGTAGGTTTTCGGCGTATATTTAGGCGGAACGGATGGTAAATCGCGCGGACTCTGAGTCCGCGCCCTCCGTTCTTCCCACTACACGCCCCCTTTCCGCCCCCCTGGCGTACTCGGCGGAAAGTGCCGATTCGCGAATATTTTATTCGCAAATCGGACATTTGCGTATAAAAAAATATGCAAATCGGCACTTTCCGCCGAAAATCATCCGTTCGCAGGATGTGGCCCAATGTACCCAGTTGAAAGATCCAAAACATCTCGCATCTCTTTAATTTCTGGAATCGATTCGAAGCATCTGCGGGTATATGATCAATTGGGCAGATTTTGAAGCCAGAGAAGTCATTGCTGTGGTGTATGGAAGCGTGTCTTGATACGCTATGTTTCATAAACCCTGTGTTTACATTATGACAATGTTTATTGATTCTTGTTCTCAGGGGGATTATAGTTCTCCCTATACAGTATACTGAAGTCCACAGGGGCAGGTGAGTAAGTATACTACAAAATCTGTTGCACAAGTTAAGTGATGTTTTATAGGTAATTTTTCTTTAGTGATTTTACTGGAGAATTGGTTTGTACATATGATGTTCTCACAGCACTTACATCTAGGGTTATCGCATTCGTTGGTTTCATTTATGATGTTAGTATTTTTAGTAGGTATTTTGGTTGGACGTAGTTTACTGGGGGCCAAACAATTTTTAAGGGTTTTTGCCCTACGGTAAATGAACCTTGGAGTATGTGGGATCTCCTTTTTGAGGATAGGATCACACAGTAGAATCTTCCAATGTTTCTTGAAGAGGTCTTCCATTCTTTTATGGTCCGAATTGAAGGTAGTGATAAAAGCTAAATTAAACTGTGTGACTTTATCTTGTTCTACAGTTGTTTTCTGTCGTGATAGTTGTAAACACTTTTCTTGCGCAAGATTATTAGTTCTTCTAAGAGCTGAGTCGACTACTTTTGTAGGGTAGCCTTTCGCTGCGAATCTATTCCTCAAAGTACCACATTGCGTTTCATAGTCACTATCTTTAGTGCAACTTTTTCGAATTCTCTTAAATTGACTGAGAGGGGATGTTGTCCTTCCATTTCTTCAGGTGAGAACTATAATAATCCAAATAACTATTACTGTCTACTTTTTTTAAATTAGTTTTTGTGATGACTTTTTCTTTTTCTGTGCTGAGTTCTAGATCCAAATATTCTACTTGGTCGCGGGAGTACGTGGCTGTGAAGGTGAGTCCCCAGGAGTTCTCGTTTGGGTAAGATACAAAATTTTTTGCTTCATCGATTGTACCATTCCATATAAGGATGAGGTCATCGATGTACCGTTTAAACAAATGTATTTTCAGAAGCCAGATGGGATTGGAATAAATAAAGACTTCTTCAAAGAGGCCCATGTATAAGTTAGCATAGCTTGGGGCGAAATGCGTGCCCATGGCCGTGCCTCGGGTTTGCCTGTAGATTAACCCTTCAAAGTGAAAACTGTTGTGCGTCAAAATGTATAAAATGCTGTCTAGAATAAACTGTCTTTGTTTTTTGGGAATAGTGGGATCTCTATCTAAGATCTCTGCAATGCACTCAATACCCTTAGTGTGGGGGATATTTGAGTAAAGGGCACATACATCTAAAGTCACCCAAATATAATTTGAGTGCCATGGGATACTATTTAATGTGTTAATAAGGGATGTAGAATCCTTTAAATAAGATTTGAGAGAGATCACGTATTTTTGGAGTAAGGGATCAACATAATGGGACAGGTTGCTGCTGACTGACATCACACCTGAAATGATGGGTCTTCCTGGAGGATTTTTCTCGTTCTTATGTACCTTTGGTAGGTGGTAGAAGGTCGCTAATGATGGATTATCCGGAATAATGTATTTTTTCTCTTTTTCAGTGAGAATATCGGCTTCAAAGGCTGTATTGACCAAAGACTTTAACTCCATGAGGTAAGTATGGGTAGGGTTTGTATCTAGTATTTCATAGTACCCTGTATCCGATAAAATATTGGATGCTTCATTCAGGTAAGCACAGCGGTTTTGGATGACAATTCCCTCCCCTTTATCCGCACATCTTATAACAATATCTCTATTGTCCATTAGGGTTTTTTTGGCTATTTTTTTTTCTTGCATTGAGATTATGGATGTTATGAGGAGCCATATTTATCCTACAAAGGTCTGACATGACCATTGATGCAAACGCTTCTATATAGTTACCCTTATGGTGTAGAGGATAAAAAGTGGAATCAGGACGTAGACTGGTGTGTATGGGTGGGGGAGATTGTGATGGAGAAATGGGGCTAGGTGCTGGGGTGGATGCTTTGGGAGGAGGGTCTACCATTTAAAAGTGTCTTTTTAGGGTCAATTTTCGGATGAAGGAATTGAGATCTAAAAATTTGGTAATTTAGGAAAATATGAGAAAATATTATTTGCATAATCATAATAATCAAAATAATTCCTTTTTTTCCCCTCCAAAACTGTACACTGGAGGCTCAGAGCAGGGAGCGATCAACTCTCCGCTCTGTGTCTCACTTATAGATTGCAGGCTGTGTTAGGCCTGCAATCTAAAAGTGATCTGAAGCAGCTAGTTATGTCTGCTCCATCAGATTAGCCTGTAGCCTGTACCAGGAAGCATCCGTGGGACACTGCAGCATTGGAGCTACAGGAGAAAGCACTAGAAAGCACAGGAAGAGGGATTATCACTACTGGGGAGCACAGGAAGAGGGATTATCACTATTGGGGAGCACTGGAAGAGGGATTATCACTCCCAGGGAGCACAAGAACAGGGGTTATCCCTACTGGGGAGAACCGGAACAGTGAATATATGTACTGGGGAGCACAGGAAGAGGGACTATAACTACTGGGGAGCACAGAAAGAGGGATTATCACTACTGGGGAGCACAGGTAGGGGGGATTATTTTATACTGGGGAGTACAGGAGTGGGGTTTATTGCTATTTCTGGGCACAGAAGGGGGTTATGGCTACTTAAGGGCAGGAGAGGGGATTATCACTACTTGGGGGCACAGGAGAGGGGATTATCACTATTTGGGTGCACAGGAGAAAAAAATTATCACTGCTTGGAGGAGGGTGCTGGAAACATGTGGAGCCTAAAATGTTTGTCTGATAGATGCTGTGGAAACAAGTCATGGCTACAAGAAGTCTTCATGATGTCCTGGACTGAATGGAAAAGAAAAGAGAAAGTAAACAAGTAAGAAAACGTCTGTGAGTCACTGGATGTAACTGTAGTGTAATCACTATACTGTCACTATGTCAGCTGAACACTCCCATAGGGATTCCTAGGAAAGCATCCCATGAAGATTTAAACACTTTGGGCACTCCTGGCATCATTATGATACATGATGCTGGGAAGTCTGTTATTCCACCGGGCAGCTTCACACTCCATAGCTGGGGGGGGGTAGCCAAACTGAATCTTTGCCCTTGGTGCAGGAAACCAAAGCCTCAGAAAAGGGGAAGGATTGTAAGCTTACATATTTTTTTTTATTTTTTATTTATTTTTTTTGAAAAAAAATAATTCCTTTATTTTACACAATTCAATTCTACATGTACAATACCCCCCTATCCCAACCTGATCCCATCCCAACCCAACACCCACTTTGGAACTTCCTAGGACAACCTCCCCATCTAAATAAAATAATAAAAAATAAATAAATAAATTACAATAACTCCTGTCTGGTATCATCTAGACAGTCCTCATCATTGTACAGGGTTTTTCATTTTCTCCGTGTGGTTATGCTTGCAGGGCGCCCTTCCATCCTCAGCACCTATCTATCTTAACCCAACACCCTACCACTACCTACTCTATATTCACTCAACCCACCAGGCAGCGGCGTAGCGCCCCCCCCCACCGTGCCGAGGGAAGAAGGAGACAGGCAAACGAGACCGGAGCAAACCCCCCCACTCCTGCACAGTATCAGTAGTGAACGTCGTCCATATCAGAAAATATAAATTATCCAACTTGTACAAATAACCACAACCAGTTTCAACTCCTTATCCTGCCAATCTGACCCCTATCCAGGGCCACACCGGCTCGGACGGAGTAAGCTCACTCACACTAGCTATCCATCGACCCGGGTCACCGGATCCCTTGAACAGCCACCCTGTCTAATCCAAAGGTTTCCACAGTCCAACTGCTATGGACTGCGGACCCCCCCAGATGACTGGGATCCACTTCATATTTTATTCATCCAACCAGTCGATAAGTTCTCGATCAACTCTCAACTATTTAGTCGGCCCTCTCACGGCCGACCTCCCAAGTCAGACTGCTTCCAACCACTGTGACAGCGGAATGGTCCGCCCAATCCCGCCCCTCCCCTCCCCCAGCCCGGCAAGGGCCAACCACACCGCAACCTCATTCACCCCACCAGACATAGTAATCTTAACTACCGGGCGCCCTGCAAGTACCTCACAGGTTACAAACCTTCTTTTTAACCTCTTATCCTTTCAATTTTTTACAGATCTCTTAAAAAAGAAAAAAAAAATAGAAGTAGAAGTTCCATATGACGTCACTCACTAAAACAAAATCCCCCCCCCCCCCCGGGCAGAAACTAGTAAATTAACTCACATCAATTCACTTTTCTCTTTCTCCTTTCCTCCTCCTCTCCTCCCCCCACACCCCTTCATATCTAATATATTGTTTCACCTTATTCTCCCATGCTTGTACAGACAAAACCTCATTAGAATTCCACTTTTGCACAATCATCAATCTTGCTACAAAGAGTCTCTTATTTAGAATCCTTTTCTTCATGCTACCTACGCCTACTAAATGGGTATCATCACTCAAAACAATCAGCGAAGGATATGGCTCTATTACCATTTCAAGTTCTTTTTCTATTTCCCTCATAACCCCCCTCCAAAATTCACCCAAAGCTGGACATAACCAAAATATATGTAACCAATCCTTTACTATTTCCCCACATCTCGCACAATCAGATTCTCCTCTTTTACCTATTTTCTTTAGAAGTTGTGGGGTATAGTAAAGACGGTGCAGAATATGTAATTGCACTAATTGATGGCTATGGTTCAACAAGATATCCTTGGTGTTACATAGAATCCTTTCCCATGCCCTTTCCGAGAGATTCCCAATTTCTTTTTCCCATTTTCCCCTACACCCTAGCTCTTTCCCCTCATATACTACTTCTCTCAATTTTCTATACATCTTAGATAGTCCTATCTTTTGTGGCTGCCCATTATGTATTTTTGTTAGAATATCAGGCACAGGCTCCACTAGGAAAGGACTTTTATCCTTAGATCTCACAAAGGCATGTCTCAGTTGGGAGTACTCATACCACTCTTTTCCCCCCAATCTATATTCCTCCTTCAATGAGTGCCAAGGTCTTAGGTTCCCCTCTCTAAAGGCGTCGCACACTCTCACTATGCCCGCCCTTTTAAGGTTTACCAATGTCCCCACTTTGTATACTTCCTCCAATCTAGGATTCTTCCAAAGGGAGTCCATTCAGTCGAATTACACACACTACACCATCTCTTACACCTCTCCCAGGTCTTAAGCCCAACTGTTGGAAAATCTTCCCATTCCTCACCCTTTAGGGCATCCGATTCCAGGATCTCAATCATACCACCAAAGGAATCACTCAATTTATTTTCCAAAAATTTATATAGCTCAACATTCTCTCTATTCCATAGGTGGTACAGCTGAGACGCCAGGAAATATGAACTCATATGCGATAAACCCACCCCACCTTTACCCCTTGGCAGACATAATACTGATTGTCTTATCCTCACTCGTTTTCTTCCCCATATCAACTTATTTATAGTTGATTCCACCCTCTTAAACGTGTTATCATCTACCCAAATAGGTGTAGCGCAAAAGATGTATAATAATTTTGGCAATATTATTGTATTGACAAGCATAATTCTATCTGCTTTAGACCGTACCAGGTTTGTCCATACATCCACCTTCTTATCTATCTCTTTCATCACATTGAAGGTATTTCTTTCGTGGAAGTCCCTGATGTCTTTCGTAACTTCTACTCCCAAATATTTAAAGCTATCTCCTGATTTTAACACTCTCACTTGGCTGTATACTTCATAGTCCTCCCCCCTGCTCACACCCTCTGAGAGCGGGAGCAATATGGACTTGTCCCAATTGATTTTTAGACCGGAGAGGACGCCATACCTTTCTATTAAATCCATAACATATTTCACTGTATATTCCGGGTTACTAATAAATAAAAGTGTATCGTCAGCAAAAAGGCTAATTTTGTCATTTCCGCCCCTCACACCAAAGCCTTTTATCTTTTCGTCCTCCCTAATCAATATTGCAAGTGGTTCCAACGCTAAAACATATAGCAAGGGGGACAGGGGACATCCCTGTCGTGTGCCTCTTCCCAGGTTAAAGCTCTCAGAACTAACTCCATTCACTACAACATGGGATCTCACTTCACTATACAAGAGCTGCACTTTCTTCACAAATTCGTTCCCTAACCCAAATCTTCCCATTACTTTCCAGAGGAACTCCCACTCCACCCTGTCAAAGGTCTTCTCTGCGTCCAATGACAGGATGGAGTGGGTGCCCCCCTCCCCCCCCCCCCCCCCCAGCTCCCTGAATATTGTGAAAAACTCTACCAATATTTCTCATAATTGACCGCCCCGGGATAAAACCCCCCTGAACTTCGTGTATGAGCACCGGGATCACTTTCTTCAAACGATTCGCTAAGACTTTTGCATATAGTTTAATGTCTACGTTCAATAATGCAATGGGTCTATAAGACCCTGCCAATTGGAGATCTTTCCCCTCCTTGGGGATCAAAGTGATCCCTGCTTCTTTCATAGAGTTTGGTAGATGGCCCACCCTTATCGCCCCCTCCATAAACCTGCACAAGGCCGGGATCATTACCTCACTATATCTCCTATAGGTTTCAAAAGGAAGGCCATCCACCCCTGGTGCTGTATTACCCTTCACTCCTTTTAATGCGGTCTCAAATTCAGCTACTGTCATTGGGGCCCCCAGCTCTTCTCTTTGATCCTCTGTCAGGGTTGGGAATTTCACTGAGTTTAGGTAGTTCTCCATTTCCTCCTCCCCTGCTCTCTTCTCTGATCTGTACAGCTTCCTGTAATAGTTCTCAAAGACTTCTCTAATTCCTTTTTGAGAGCTTATTAATTTCCCCTCACTATCTTTTATAACGGAAATCTGCTTCCTTGGGGCTTGATTAGCTATTATGGACATAACATATTTATTTGGTTTCCCACTGTTTAAATACCTTTCCTTCCCTTGAAAAATTTTTTTATTTTTGGCCTTAACCTCCAACATATTATTATAGTCCTCCTGGGCCTGTAACCACTCTCTCCTACTATCCTCACCAAGATTTTCATAATAGTATTTCTCCGCTGCAACTACCCTCTCCTCTAAATCTCTCTCTTCCCCTCTAAATTCTCTCTTTTTCAATCCGATACTTTTTTTTAGGATTCCTCTAAGGAACGCTTTTATCGCGTCCCATACAATACTATCTGATACGGACCCCCAGTTCTTCCCCAACCTCTTATCCAGTTCACCCCTAATCTCCCTATCCCTATTTAGCAAACTGAACCAGTGGGCATTGATCTTCCAATTCCCCACTCCCCTCTCTACTCCCGTATATATTTCTACACACAGTGGAGAATGGTCCGACACTGCTCTCGTATTGTATTTTATATCCCCCACATAACGCACAAATAGATCGTTGACCAATGTCATGTCTATACGGGAACTGGTCTGAGATGTTTTATTAAAGCACGAGAAAGCCTGAGCCCCTGGGTTCCACTCTCTCCAGACATCTCTAAACCCTAATTCCGTGCATAGTCTATTCAGGGGAGTGACCCTCGGAATATTTTTTACCTTTTTTGACCTCAATCTGTCCAGTTTCTCATCCATGACACAATTTATGTCTCCCAGGATCATAGTGGGTAGTTCTTCCCACTTATGGATGGCACTTAATACCTCTTTCAACACCGCTAACGAGAATGGTGGCGGAACATACAAAAACACCAAAACACAAACCAAACCTTACACGTAAATATAATATACCTCCCCTCCTTATCTACTACAACATCATATAACTCCCATCTAACTGACCTGTGAACTAACACTGAAATCCCCCTTGAATATTCTGAATACGTAGAGTGATATTAAGAAGACCACCAGGGTCTATTTAAAAAGGAAACTGTGGATTTAGTAAGGTGAGTTTCTATCAAACATATAATACCAGGTAAAAAATTCCTAACCACCCCATACACCGCGTGCCTCTTAACCCTATCATTTAACCCCCTAATGTTCCACACCACTAATTTCGTGTTCATTTATTCAGATCAAAAATTATATTCTTTCCAACCCAGAATTTCTCCCATCGGTTCTCCGATGGCTAATAGGTCCAGGTATAGCAGGAGATATAGAGAGAGAGAGGAAGCACAGCAGGGACGGGACAACCACCCCCCTAAATTAATGATAGAGAGATAGAGAGAGAGTGGCCCAGTTAGATAGATATCATACATATCTCTGATTAAGGCATATGGATAACCTTACTCCTGGAGAAAGGGAAAAGGAGAAAAAAAAAAAAAGAAAAACAACAAGAACAACCCTCCCTTTCTGCCCTGATCCCCTCCCCCCCTTTACAGTTCAATACATGGTCCCATAGTTCGCAAAAAATTAAATCAGGCTCGGCAGAGCATCAATATTGCACTGTCCCTTTACCCCCACAGACCCCTCTCTCACCGGGGACTACCAAAACAGCCTGTTTTTTTTTGCACAGCAGACATCGGGCATCCTCAAAAAACACACTTAATGGAAAGGTCTCACCCAATGGTCGTGTGAGGGTAGTTCTATGTTTTTATACTTTTATATTGAGAAATTATATTTTCCTTTAAACGGACAAGCAATGCTTATGCAATTTAAGATGGTGCCTGTATCCTGCCAAGTATGCCTGAGAGCTGATACAATAGTAACAAGATGTGAGACATAACAAAGGAGCTGCTGTGAACACGAAGAGAACATTTCAGGAGTACAGCGAGGGACAACACAGTTGGATACAAGATAGATATGCTTACTATCTTCTTTAAACACGCCCTTTCCTTTTTTTTTTTTTTTTTTTTTTTTTTCTCCCTCCCCTTTTTATTTATAAATTTTTATTATAATTTTCAATTCCAAGATACAACAATTCACATAAAAAACACAGACCCTTATCCCTTATCGTATCAAAAAAAAAAAAAAAAAAAAAAAAAAAAAAAAGAAAGAAACAACCAACCCCCCCCCCTTCCCCCAATACCTCCCCCCCCCCAAACCCTCCCACCCCCCATGGAGTAGAGAAGAACAGCAAGACAAACAACAAGAAAAAAAAAAAAAAAAAAAAAAACCAATAACACAACAAGAACAGAAACACACCTTCTTCAACATCCCCCCTATAAATAGCCCTCCAGTTTTCTAACACACCCCTTCCACATCTCTTTATTGGGTGGGACCATGGCAATCCAGTTCCGTGTGATCATCAGACGTGCCAAAAATAATAACCTCAGTATCTTTCTCCGGCTCTCTCTACCAATCTTTAGGCCCGTATAATCCCCTAAAATAGCCAAACCTGGTGTATAGGGTATTTCCATGTTCATTTTCTTTTCAATTTCCCCATATACCTCCCTCCAATACCCCTGAATCTTATTACAAGACCAAAACATGTGGATAAGGTCTGCCTCTGCCATATTACATCTGGGACAGTTACTATTGGGCCATTTTTTAATTTTCTTTAGAAGTACCGGTGTAAAGTAAATCCTATGCACAATATTGAACTGTACTAATCTATGATTCCCTGACCTAGAGGCCAGATTTATCCCCTCATAAATTCTACTCCACTGATTGTCCGTCAGCTTCCCCACGTCTTCTTCCCATTTCCCCTTACTTCTAAAATTAACCTCCTCCCTCCTCTTTAACTGAGCATATAAGATCGATATCAACTTTTTCTCTATTGTCTGTTTCATAAGATGCTCAACAAAAAAATCAAAGTCAAACAACACCTTTTTAGGAATTGAGGCTTTGGATAAGACCACCCGAAGTCTAAGATAGTCAAACCACAAAGTCTCAGGAAGCTCAAACTCTGCCCTAACCTTTTCCCACTCTTTAACCTGGCCTCTATAAAGAACATCACCCATGGTCCTGATACCTTTTCTCTCCAAACTCTTTATCACTCCCAACTTCCTCAACTCCTCAAATCTATTATTCTCCCATATTGGAGTGAATTCAAAAACTGCATTCAATTTCAGCAACTTCTTTAACTCCATCCATGTTTTACCAAGTGCTTGAACCATGGGCCAGTCCCTTCTACTTCCAGATCTCCAATACTCTCCATCTAGAAACTCGAATATAGTACATGAACCATCCCGTGTTCCCTCCCCAACACACCGAAAAAAGTTCGTTTGATTCTTTTTCCCTAGCCAAAAGAGTTGGGAAGCAAGAAAATATTTTTTTAAGTCTGGGAATCCGAGACCACCTCTATTTTTCAACTGACACAGTACTTCCAATTTTAATCTAGCCCTCTTTCTCCCCCATATTAAAGAATTAATAATAATACCAATACGTTTTAGACTTTTCTCTGAAATCCATATAGGGGCTGTACCAAAAATATAAAGGAACTTAGGAAGACATACTGTTCGAAACAACACTATCCTATCCATTCTGGAGAGGCATAACTTCTGCCAGATCTTACACTTTCTCTCCACCTCCTCTATAACCAACCTTGTATTAAGATCATTAAACTCTTTAATCTCTCTCGACACCCTTATACCCAAGTATCTGAAATCTCCTCCCTCCCCCAAAACTGTTAAGGGGGGAAAAAGAAATTGCTTATTAACCCCCAAGGGCATCAGGATTGACTTTCCCCAATTTATTTTAAGGCCGGAGAATTTACCCACCCTCTCTACCAAATCTATAACTCTCGGGACTGCAATATTTGGGTCTTTCAGAAAAAACAAAATATCGTCAGCATACAGGGAGACCTTGTCCCCTCTCCCCCCCGCCCCAAAACCCTCAATACCATCATCTGCTCTCACCAGATATGCCAAGGGCTCAATGCTCAGGGCGAAGAGGAGAGGGGAGAGAGGGCAACCCTGCCTGGTACCTCGTGCCAATAAAA
Source organism: Dendropsophus ebraccatus (assembly GCF_027789765.1). NCBI lineage: Eukaryota > Metazoa > Chordata > Amphibia > Anura > Hylidae > Dendropsophus > Dendropsophus ebraccatus. The sequence continues at coordinate 38,210,818 of NC_091467.1, read as the reverse complement.
AAAAATCTGACACCACGTTATTAACCACCACTGCCGCCCTGGGTTTCCTATATAATAACCTAACCCATGACACAAAACGGGGACCAAAACCAAACTTATTCAATACCCCCCACAAGTACTCCCACTCCACCCTGTCGAACGCCTTAGTGGCATCCAAGGACAGGATGGAGTGGGAACTCGTACTCTCTACTAACTGGATATTTTCATATAGCCTCCTAGTATTGAACTTGGCCATTCGACCCGGGATAAAGCCACACTGATCCTCATGTACTAAATCACACACCACCTTCTGTACCCTATTCGCCAACACTTTGGCTAGAATCTTCGCGTCCACATTCATTAAAGAAATAGGACGATAAGACTCCACCTCCAACTCATCCTTTCCTGGTTTGAGGATCAGTGTGATCAATGCCTCCTCCATGGATGACGGGAGAAGACCGTCATCCATGGAGGCATTAAATACTTCCAACAACATAGGGAGCATACAATCCCGGTGCTTCCTATACAGCTCGTATGGAATTCCATCATTCCCTGGAGCAGAGCTCTTAGGGGACGAATCCAGGGCCTCAGATATCTCTTCAAGCGTGACATCCTCATCTAACAACTTCATCTGCTCTTCGGACAACCTTGGCAGTTCCATTTCCCCAAGAAAACCTGCTAACTCTTGCGGCATTTGTTTATATTCAGAACTATAAACTGCTTCGTAATGAACCCTAAACTGTCTCAATATGTCCTCTGTACAGTTCACTATGCTACCTTGTGGAGTTCTAACTGCCTGTATATCCCTTTTTCCCTTCTGGGCTTTCACTACTGCCATTAGCATCTTATTTGGGAGCCCCGACCCTAGATACCGCTCTCTGCCCTGAAATGCAAGACGACTTTCTGCCTTCTTGAGTAAAAATGTATTCAACTCCTCCTGACTTTGTTCTAACTTTTCCCTATTAACCAAGGAGCTATCCTTGATATATTCCTCCTCCGTTTTACCCACTACCTTCCTTAACTCCCCCTCCCTTTCCCTAAATTTCTTCCTTAATTTACAAATAATTCCAAAATATTTACCCCTTAACACCGCTTTTAAAGTGTCCCACACTACCTGATAAGATGCTGTGCCTACATTAATTTCCCAAAACTCCTTTATTTCTGTCTCTATAAGGTCAAATTTTTCAATCAGACTAAACCAGTGAGAATTCAATCTTATACTTCGTGGAATAACTGATTTACCTGTGTCAATTTCCAACATAATTGGTGCGTGATCTGATAAACTTCTTGTTAAGTGTTTAATATTAATCACTCTCTTAGCTATATCCCCAGTAACTAAACCCAAATCAATCCGTGACATTACATTATTAGTTTTGTTCCAACAAGTGAACTCCCTTTTATAGGGGTTTCTCTCCCTCCAGATGTCCCGCAGCCCATGCTCTCTCACAACATCGGCTAAACGGGACCCCGCTGGGGGAGAAAACCCCCCACACATTCTTACTCTATCAATTTCTTCATTCATAACCCCATTAAAATCCCCCATAACCACTACAGGACATCCATCATAATTCTTAGAAAATAAAAATAATTCTACCAAAACCTGAACCCCAAACGGAGGAGGAATATAAACAGCAGCGAATATACACTCCAGGCTATTTATTACACAATGCAGAAATATATAACGTCCTTCTATGTCGATTTTCTTATTCAATAACTTCCAACTAATTTTTTTATGCACCAGGACCACCACCCCCCTAGAGTAACTTGAAAAATGTGAGTAATACTGGTCCGACCACCAAAGTTTGTTAAGTTTGTATTCAGACTCTTTAATAAGGTGTGTTTCACTAAAACAAACTATGGCGGGCAGATAGTTCCTAATATAACTGAGAATCGCAACTCTCTTCCTGCGTTCTCCCAGCCCCCTAATATTCCAGGCTATGATCTTAGTCCCCATTCAAGTATAGGAAAAAAAAGAGGAGGAAGAAGAAGAAAAAAAAAAAAAAAAAAAAAAAAAAAAAGGAAAAGAAACCACTCCCCCCCACCCCACAGCCCATCCCCCTCAACTCCCATCCCTCCCCCCCTCCCCCCTCCCTACCCCCAGACCCCCTCCCCCCCTCCACTGCGACCCGCGTAGAAAACCCGGGTCCCTTAACCTGAGTATTAACCCGCAGCTACCTCTTAATCCATATTCTATAAAATCACAATCCTTTTTGTTCCAGCCATGTGCTAGCCTCCGCCGGCGAATGAAAGAACCAAGCCCTGTCATCATAAAGAACCCTTAATTTGGCCGGAAAAATTAAAGCATATTTAATCCTTTTTTCCTGCAATCTTTTTTTAACGCTTATAAATTCTGCCCTTTTCTTCTGCGTCTCATAGGCGTAGTCTGGGAAGAAAAACACCTTATTATTATTACATTTAATCTCCCCTTTACCTCTGGCTAATTTAAGTACCGCCTCTCTATCTAAAAAAGAGAGGAATTTTAGCAACATCGGCCTCGGATGGCCCCCCGGAGGGGGGGGTTTGGCTGGGACCCTATGAGCCCTTTCCAACACATATTTTGAGCCTTGCTCTTCATGCCCCAATGCGGACCCCAGCCAATTTTGCATAAATACCAACGCCTCTTTGCCCTCTACTCCCTCCGGGAGGCCGATGACCCGCACATTGTTCCTTCTGGAACGGTCCTCAAACTCAATCACTTTCTGTTTCAAACGAGTATTCTCCTGTAGCAAATAGTTAATGTCCCCCTGCATTTTACCAACATTATCCTCTAGGGAGCTGATTCTGACCTCAGCCTCCCCAAATCTCTCTCTCACTTTATTGAGGTCTTCTCTCACCAGGCCAATATCCGCTTCAATAGCACCCACCTGCTGAGAGAGGGCCAACACAGAATCATTACATTTCCCAATGGCTGATAACACCTCCGCCAGCCAGACCGGGGGACTCTCTTCCCCCTCCTTTCCACCCTCCTTATCTGTCTTGGCCTCGGCTCCCCCTCTCCCCAGAGGTTTTGCTTTATTTGTTGTGGGAGAATTAAACAGTTTTTCTATTTTCCCCAGACTTTTCCTCCCCTCTTGTGATGGGCTACCTCCTTTATTATTCTTCTTTGAGGCCATGCTGTAGCCTAAAACTTTAAAATCAACCAACTTCCAAGTACCGAAAATTAGTAAATTTACCCCTTTGCACACAAACCAGTACTTAACCCCCCCTCCCAATACCGGGGTCCGATATTACACACTGATTAAACAGGCAACAATTTAACAGAGGCAGGGAGAGGGGAAAAAAAAACAAAAGTAAATAAACAAAATTCATCCACATCCAATTGTCATCAGTCGGTAAACCAAAAAGTCACCCCTATAAACAAGTTAATCCGACTCTATTAGCTCGTCAATGTATTAGACTTCCACAGTTCAGTTCATCCGTAGAAATGAGAGAAAAACAGTTAGCAGAGTTAGTAACAAAGATCCATTCGCCTGCTTAGAGAGAGAGGGTTAGTTCATCAAGCATGCGTGTTTAGTAAGATGTCGATCGGCTCCTAACAAGTTCATAAACGAAATTAATTATTGTACCGACTGGATTAATGCCTCTAGGTACATCCTCAAAGTATGTGCAAGTAGACACCAACTTATCTCCAAGTAGTTAAGCATCCAAGTTAGTTCCCACCCAGACTCAGTTCATCTGGAGAAAATATGTCAACCAGATAGGAATCATAGCTGAGATGCCATACTTCATCAGATCAGCGATCAGTGGGGTTAGTATATCCTTGAGGTTAGTTCACACACCAATATACCTTATCCTCAGAGGACACCTACACCCTTGACAGGACCAGTTTATCATGGATCAAATACACCGGGGCCAGATTTAGCCCATACAAATCTTGTCATTGGCATACAGTGGTCGTGAATAGTAATTTAGTTAGATCATCAGCGAGGTTAGTGTGTCCTTGAGGTTAGTTCATGTACTTTATCCTCAGACAACACCTGCAGCCTTGGCAGGACCAGTTTATCATGGATCAAGTGCCCCGGGGGTCCTCCTTGCCTGCCCCCCAATGCCCGCAGAACAGTAGACAACAGGCAGCTTCAGTCACATAGACATTTGCTGCTCTCTCACTGCAGCCTGGCTAGGGGTGCTCGTGCAGCGACACACTGCCACTGTGCCCCGCAGGAGCTCCACAGTCACAACCTGTTGCTACCAAGTTATCCAAAGCGTGGTCTACTCTGCCACTGCAGCCACGCAACAAAAGACCAGCTTCCGAAGGGGAAGCAATAGCGTCTTAGTCACTCTGGGCACTTATCCGCAGACACTCCGGGCAAATTATTAGCTCACCAACCGCTGACTCCGGCTGACCGACGGGGAGGAAAACATCCGTCTTCCGCTGCTGTCTTCAAGCAGTCCCGCAGCGTCGGCCCCGAGCCGGCTCTCACCCAGCTCCAAGGACCTTCCAACACGAGCCGACCGTCCTCCTCGGCGTGTCCGTAACAGCCCGCTCCACGTGACTTGTTCGGCTCCACTGAACCTGTCACCTGATGCTATCCTTCCGGGTCACCCAGTCACGCCACCGCTGCCTCTGACTCTGCCCGTTCCAAGACCGAGCCCCGCGCAGTGTCCCACAAGACGCCAGTGACCATCACATCCGATCCGACCTCCACATCTCTCACACGCCGGTAAGCACGAGGCGCACCATGGCTCCGGATCAACGAGGTGAGCTGCGGAGAGGCGTGTCTTAGCACCGCCTCATACTCTTCCACACCAGGATGTGGCTTCTCGCCCTTTCCTTTGTACTGTGTGTAAACTATTACTTTCTCAATAAACCTCAGTGCCGTGTGATGATCCCAAGGGCAAACACTGCAGGGACTGATATTGAAGCTGAATTTTGCGTCAGAGTCTTTCTTAGTGTGCGCGCACCTGCCTGAATGATTTGGAGCAAGTGACTGACCACTATTAAAGTGACCCCTGTCCTTGGCGGCCAACGTGGGGCTCGACCAGAGGACCATTGAGGATCATCGACCCGTGCCAGACCCTTGGTGTTGGACCGCGATTCACTGACCCGAGGCTTGATCACCCTCATCAGAGTCACGGTGAGTGTATGCATATTTATATGTGTCATTTGCCAGTGATCGTCAGTGAGTTGTTGTCTGACTTGGGGGTCCATCTGGATCGGTGTTCCACGTTGAGGTGATACAACGGTATTGGTCTGTGTGCCGTGGTCTGAACTTTAACTGTTCACCGGCTTATCACCAGTTGCTCAGTCGCTTGTGGTTCACTTAATCAGAAGAATTCTTTGCAGATTCAAAGGAAAGAGAAAGTGAAACTTGCAGTCATATGTTTTGCTAGAAGCTGACTCGAATTAACTCTTTATAGAAAGTAAACAATCGCAGCATCTAGCCTAGGCACAAGGCTGCTAGTCCGAGAAAGGAAACAGAGCAGGTGCTGTCTGAGGTAGACGTGTATGTATATGTACATATTACCCAGTGACAACAATCTGTGGTTGGGGACCTAACACTCGGAGCCTGTAACCTGGTCTTGGTGGTTCCGAGTGGTGATTGTGGAGTCACATATCCGGTGAGTAGCTACACGGATAAGTAATATCACCAGGCTGTTAACATGCTGAGATTGTTTAAAAGGAAGCACACACTGCCAGACGGTGCACAGACGGCAGTGGATTTAGTTCGGGTCAGGGAAGGCAAGAAATATGTGAAGGATGCCCAGAAGCTGTATAAACTCGCTGAATTGCCGACCACTGGGAGGCTTCAGCCGAGTATATGGAGAAAGGTGACCGAAGAGTTGCGAGGCATGTTGGAGGACAAAGGCCTCCTGGAGACGGCACAAGCCCACCTCCGGGTGGCACGGGCATTACAGTCAGAAGCTTTTAAGGAAGTGAAGGGCATGGGAGGAGATGCAGGATGTGAAGAATTATATGGTTATGTGAAAAATGTCGATAAATCCCTTCCTGAAACTCCCCAGACCGACCCTACCCCCACAATGGACCCTATTGCTAAGAAATCAGAGCCACCGCCCTATAATGGTGCTGGTTCTGGTCACCGAGGGTGGACCTGTTTTAAGTGTGGCATGCAGAATCCTGATTGGCGAGACATATGTTATAATTGTGGCGCCCACAAGCCGCACCTTGACGAGGGCGTATCCAAAGTCCCGCCCCATGAGGTCACACCTCAGATCTCGCCTGTTGCCCCTCTATATCCGGTACTCACCCCTTCCGGTTCCTATTACCAAGGCCCTGTTTCCGCCCAAGCCCAAGGAGGAACGCATGGTGACACGCAAGGCCCTAAGCCTGCCGCCATTTTCCCTAACTTGATTGATTTTCTTAACACTCCGGAAGCTCAAGCCATGCTCCGTAATCGGAGAGAGGCAATAGAACCGGATACTAGATCCACTGGAAGTGATTCCGGATGGAAAGAATTTGACCCGGTCCAACCACGGACGCGGCAGAGTGAAGATTGGCCACCGCCCCCGGAGCCTGAGCCTGCCCCCATAGTGATCCAGGCCACCCCAGTCAAACCCGAAGTAGTGTCCCCCACAGGACCGCTCCCTTCTACCCTCCCTCGACCAGTCGAACAATGGAGTGGTAGAGCGCTTAAAAGTTATGCAGGAAAAAGTGGGCAACAGATATCTCTCACGGTGGGGTTGGGGGATATTACAACTACAACAGCTGATGTTATTGTGAACTCTGCTAATGAACATCTAAAGCATCAAGGAGGACTGGCCCGGTCTGTAGCATTAGCAGCAGGTCCCTCTCTACAAAAGGGATAGTGACCAGCTGGTTAGTGAACAAGGCCCTGTGGCTACAGGAGGGATTGCAGTTACTGGCCCAGGTGATTTACCAGTGGCTTTAATCATACATGCAGTGGGCCCCAGATATGACCCAAACCAGGCTGATGACTGTAAGCGCCAGTTGCAAAGTGCAGTCTGGAACACTTTAGTATTCCTGTCTACCCCAACAGCAGTGGAAAGAGGTATCAAGTCGGTCATATTTCCCCTCATTTCTGTAGGACTATTTGGGTACCCTGTAAGAAAGGGAGTACAGACTCTGATGCAGACCATAAAATCATTCATTGCCACTCAAACCACACAGTTAACTGACATTAGGGTAATCACTGATGATCCGGACAAACTCCCTCTATTAAAAGAATACCTAAAGGAAAATTCAGTTGTTAAACCAGAAAAACACGATAAACCCCCTGTGAGGATGAATACCATTCCTGAGGAGGAAGAAGGAGGAGAAGAGACTGTTTCTTCATGGGTGCAGTCCTCAGCTCGGCAACCTACCCAAAGGGAGGGTCCCCTGAAATATGTCAAGTTCACCCCCACACAAGTCTCCACCCTAGTGTCCACTCTACCTGACCCCGAGAAACAGCCTATGCCATTCTATAGGAGGATGTGTCAGATTCAGAAGACATATGCTGCTACTTGGCAGGATCTCCATTCCCTTACTGAAATAAAAGCTTCTGACAGCTTTTTGCCCCTGATGGCTCCAGCCTTCGACCCAAGTCAGTCCCCACCGACAGATAGCTATTCCTCAGGTCTTACATATTGTCAACAACTCAAGCAATGGGCACAGGAGGCCCTGACAGACCTACAAGGCTCACTCCAAGATGTAACACAGGGGCCAGAGGAAACGGTGGAACTATACGCGGCTAGATTACAATTGATGTTTGACGACCTTGGATTCACGCCTCAGGCGAAGGCCCACCGGAGGCTGCTTACCAAAGCCTTCATAGAAGGACTGAATGAGCCATTGAAAGAAAAAATTCTGTCCATCCGCCCAGACTGTGTTGGAGGTACGTTACAAGATGCCGTCACAGTGGCAAAGGGTTTTGCACGGTCCCTGGCCAAGGAGATAAAGGATAAGTCTAAGAAGAAAGCTGTAGCCTTAATGATGCAAGATGAAGGGTGTGAAGAAGCTGTCTTATGCCCGGTGGTGCCCTCTGTGGCAACAACTTCAGTTCAACCTACTTGTCCTCCACCTCAACAGCCCCTTATCCTATGGGACCACAAGCTGTCCCCTACCAGACTTGGATGCAGTATCCTCAGCAATATTCTGGCCCACCCCAATCATACTCCCAACACAGCCTATACCACCCGCCAAGAGGAGGGCCAAATCAGGATGGAAGGCGAAGGCCTACCTGTTGGAATTGTGGAAAACCAGGACACGTGAGAAGAGAGTGCAGAAGCCAACCCAAGAATGATGAACAGCGCCCTAACATGCAAGAGAACCCCGGGAACCCCTGGCCTAGGCAATGACGGGGAGGACAACCCGAGGCCACCATGCCAGTTGTTGGGTCATCCCCTACTTGTGGGAAAGTCACTTTGAATGTGGCTGAGGTGCCTATTAATTTCCTGGTGGATTCGGGGGCGTCCACGTCTGTTATCTCAAAGGTTAAGCTCCCCCATTCCATTGAACTTTCAGAAGATTGGATGTCCTGCATCGGACTGGAAGGAAAACGGCAACAAAGTCGACTCACTGTACCGGTCCCTCTTGGACCCTTTCCGGATGTGACTGCAAGATTTCTTGTCTCAGACACCTGCCCACTCAACCTCCTGGGGTCTGACATTCTTAAAAGACTGAGAGCGCAGATCTCCTATGATACCGATGGGATGTAACTGAGACTACACCGTCCAGATGGTGAAGACACAGCCACCGACATCTCAGTCCTCAGAGCCTTGCCCCTGATGATTCTCCAAGAAAAATTCAATCCAGACACAGGGATACCTTCCCATGTTGAAGAACAGGTACCACTCAGCTTGTGGTCTACTGGACCTGATGATGATGGACGGCTCCCAGTCCCACCTGTCGTGGTACACCTGAAACCTGGAGTTCCTCACCCCAGAGTCCCACAATATCCCTTGAAAGCGGCCCAAGAAGTTAGTCTAAAAGAACAGATCCAGGCCTATTTAAAAGCAGGAGTACTGAAACATTGTACCTCACCCTGCAACACTCCATTGTTTCCAGTCAAGAAGAAGAGTGTGAAGGGCCAGCCTGACCGGTATCGACTCGTGCAGGACCTGAGAGCAGTCAATGCTGCTACAATCTTGGAAACACCAGTAGTGCCGAATCCAAACACACTCCTTAGTGGGGTACCTCAAGACTCACCCCTCTTCACAGTTATCGACCTTGCCAATGCTTTCTTCAGTGTGCCTCTCCACGAGGATTCACAATTTCTGTTCTCTTTCACGTTCCAGGGGGCGCAGTTTACATGGACAAGGACCCCCCAGGGAGCCCAGAATAGTCCCAACCAGTTCTCACAGGCCTTGAAGCTTGCCCTCTCACCATGGATCGCTGCCCATCCTGAAGCCACCCTACTTCAATATGTGGATGATCTCCTCCTCTGTGGGCCTAACAACATGCAGACGTTGGAAGACCTCTCCATTTCCCTTCTCCAACATCTGGCAGCAATCAACTGCAAGGTTTCTAAAGCAAAGGTCCAATGGTGTCTACCTCAGGTCATTTTCCTTGGTCATTGTATATCTCAAGGGGTGAAACACCTGACTGAAGAAAGAAAACAAGCCATCTTGGCTGTCCCCTATCCAACTACTGTTAATCAATTGCAGTCCTTTCTAGGGTTAATCACCTACTGCAGACAGTGGATCCCAGATGCTTCCAGGCTCATGCAGCCCCTCTACGATGCTTTGAAGACTGGCCCTAATGAAGAAGATGTGCCAAACCCCTTCATATATGAACAGTATCAACAGTGTTTCCACCTCCTGAAAAACGCCATTGCCAGTGCCCCTGCCTTGGGTCTCCCAGACTATGTCAAACCATTTCATCTTTATGTTTCTGAGAAAGATGGCCATGCGTCTGGTGTCCTTGCTCAGGACCATGGTGGTAAACAACGTCCCCTTGGATATTACTCTTGCAGACTGGATCCAGTCGCCAGAACATCACCTACCTGCCTGCGAGCGGCCCATGCAGCCTAGAAGCTCTTAGACAAAGTTGCAGACATCACATTGGGACATGACGTGATCATACAGGCCCCTCATGACCTTGCTGCAGTTCTCTCTCTCACCTTGCCTCGTCATCTTTCTCACCAGAGACACCTCAGACTTCAATGTTCGCTGTTACTCCCCTCCTATGTCTCTTTCAAAAAGTGTACCACCATCAACCCTGCCACTCTCCTGCCACAGGTCCCAAGGGGGGAAGGAGAACCTGACCCTGATGAATGGGAAGAACCACCCCATGACTGCTTACACGCGTTGCAACAAGACACATCAGAACCTCAGAACATGTCTATCACAGAGATTCCAGACGCAGATCTGGAGTTGTGGACGGATGGATCAAGGTATGCTGATGATGCAGGCAAGTTTCACACAGGATTTGCAATTACAACCGAAACCCAAGTATTACACGCTGAGGCCTTGCCACCTGGCAGGTCGGCCCAAGAAGCAGAACTAATTGCCCTTCAAACTGCCTTGCAAATGGCTGAAGGAAGGAGAGTGAATATCAGAACAGACTCTCGTTATGCCCACGGTATTGCCCATGACTTTGGCACTATATGGAAAAATCGAGGATTTATAACATCTTCAGGAAAGCCTGTCAAGCACGCTGAGCTTATACAAGGACTTATGCAGGCCATGGAACTACCCACTCAAGTGGCTGTCATCAAAGTGAAAGCACATGGGAGGATCAACAGCAAACAAGCTAGAGGAAATCAGCTAGCAGACCAGGCGGCAAAACAAGCTGCTATGGGACCTGTGTCAGAAAGATGGCAGTATATGGACTATCAGTGGGATCCTGTAGATACAGAAGTCGCCATGGTGAGTACAAGGGCACAGAGGAAGAAATTTCTAGAAAATTAGGATTTGAAAATACCAGTGGAGAATCCAACAGACTTGGTGGTGGTAAGGCCACCCTCTCTAAAACTGCAGCAGGAACAGTTCAGTGCACTTACAGAGGAAAGAAGACAATGGAAAAAAGAAGGTGCAGTATTGGAGAAACAGACAGGCTTATGGAAGAAGGAAAATGTGTATTGTCTCCCACGAAGGATGTACCCGGCCATCGCAGCATGGGCACATGGAGCTACACACAGAGGAAAGAACCAAGCTCTGGCTTACATCAGGAAGTTTTACCATGCTCCAGGAATCAGCACCACCCTGACGGCATACAATCAAGCTTGTCAAATTTGTCAGATCTGCAATCCCAGCAGTACCCAGACTGTTCCTGCCCAACACTTGGCCAAACCAGACTACCCATGGCAAAGGATACAAGTGGATCACATACATATGCCCCTGGCTGGAGGGTATGAGTATGTGCTCGTGGTGGTGGACATGTTCTCAGGATGGCCAGAAGCCTACCCAGTCAAGAATATGACAGCAAAGACCACGGCTAAGAAGATGCTCATTGAAATTGCCTGCAGATTTGGCATTCCAGAAGTTATTGAAAGTGATCAAGGCCCAGCCTTCACGGCCTCAGTGTTCTCAGAGTTGTGGTTCATGCTTGGTGCACACCAAGGCTTACACACCCCTTAGCACCCCCAGAGTTCAGGGAAAGTTGAGAGGATGAATGGCACCCTCAAAACTAAATTACTTAAAATGAGTCAGGAACATCCTCTCATGGCCAGACCTGCTGCCTATTGCTCTGTACCATGTCAGACACACACCACAGGCTAGACATGGACTTACTCCCTATGAGATCTTATTTGGGTCCCCTCCTAAGAGAGCTGAGATAGACACTCAGGAATTGCAGAAAGGTCAGGATAAACTTGTACAATTTGTAATTTCTCTTGCTCGAGAACTGTCTAACTCTCGTACTGCAGTGTCTGCTTCTCTTCCAGAATCCACAGGAGACACAGTCCATCCGTTCAAACCGGGAGATAGTGTGTACCTGAAGAGACATATCAGGAGAGATTGCCTGGACCCCAGGTTCGAGGGTCCCTACAGAGTCCTGCTGATTACACCCACTGCTGTGAAACTCGAAGGGAAAGACCCTTGGATCCACGCCTCCCACTGTAAGAAGTCTCCGATCGAGGTATGATGGCGCATATCCTTTTCATTATTATTTGCAGTCTAGCTGCTGCAACTCACGCTTTGCCTGGTACAATCTTTTGGGTAAACACCTCTGTCCCTATAGTTACGTTCCAATTCGACTATTGTGATGTAGTGAGACACGCTCACGTATGTAAAGAAAATTTATGGATTGAGTGAGTTAGGTATACAGTGAGAACGGCCAACATATCTGTAGGTTGTATAGCATGTGCAGCGGCAAATATACACCTGACTACAATACCCCTAGATCTCCCTGAAATAAATCACACAGAATGCCTCCTCAACTTATTAAAGGGTGAAAATGATACTAAATGTCCAGAACTCCGTCCCCTATTGACCCCCAAACCGAAGGGGAGACCCCCAGGAGAAGTCTATGTCCATGATGGTAACTACACTTGCTTTACAGCCAATGAAACTACTGGTACTCGAATGGGTATTTTTGGCCCCGGTTTCTGCAAGTATAACTCCTCTATTGGTTCCTCAATGTTACAGAATCTGACCCATGCTGTATTTGATGTATTCTGGTTATGTGGGGATGGGAGACTTAGAAACAAGTTGCCTAGCCTATGGAAGGGTCAATGTACCCTAGTGAAAGTTATTATGCCCTTCCGAGTACTCCCATGGGATCCAGAAGCCCCAGATGCAGAATCCCAACCAAGTAGCCATCATAGACAAAAGAGATCTGCCCTATTGCGAGAATTTCAGCAAGACCAACAGGTGTATATAGATGCTATTGGAGTGCCAAGGGGGGTCCCAGGTGAGTTTAAGGCCCAAGATCAGATTTCCGCAGGTTTCCAGTCCATCATTCCCCAGGTACAGATCAACAAAAATGTGGATTGGATCAGCTACATGTATTATAATGAGCAGAGGTTTGTCAACTACAGTAGAGATGCTTTCCAAGATATAGTTGAAGAATTAGGCCCCAATACTAGGATGACTCTGCAAAATAGGTTCATCATAGATATGTGGACAGCTGAGAAAGGAGGAGCTTGCTCAATGATAGGAGAAGAATGCTGTACCTACATTCCTGACAACACTGGAGTTGATGGTAAAATCACGGTAGCCCTGGGTAAGATAAAAGGATTAGCTACGGAAATAAAGCAGAATGCTGGAGTAGACACCAGTTGGGCCAATTGGATGACAGAATGGGCTGGAGGTTGGAAACGGTTCCTCTTCACCATAGGTATGATCTTGACAGGACTACTAATAGCTGGCCTGATTGTTCTATGTTGTTGCATACCCATTTATAAGAAATTAATGTTGAAGGTCACTGGGATAGAGATGGTAGTCTCGGGGCGACCAGAAGAGGAACCCCTAGTTGGTACCACAGAAATTGATATGCCCACAAAGACTCCCTCATTCCCCAAGAAGTTTGAGGTATCTGCTTATCAAGGGTTAATTTAGGAATAGATAAGGGAAGGGTAGACTCTCATGGTGGTTAAGGTCCCAGTGGAAGAAGGAGGTGTTTGTTAGGAACACAAACTCCAGTAGCTGGGTGAAGTATCCCCATCCCCTAACCCCCATCATGAGATAGCTACAAAGGCTCAAGACTATCAGTATTAGGGAAAAGAAAAATATAATTTAGGGGGGATTGTGAGGGTAGTTCTATGTTTTTATACTTTTATATTGAGAAATTATATTTTCCTTTAAACGGACAAGCAATGCTTATGCAATTTAAGATGGTGACTGTATCCTGCCAAGTATGCCTGAGAGCTGATACAATAGTAACAAGATGTGAGACATAACAAAGGAGCTGCTGTGATCACGAAGAGAACATTTCAGGAGTACAGGAGGGACAACACAGTTGGATACAAGATAGATATGCTTACTATCTTCTTTAAACACGCCCTTTCCTTTGTACTGTGTGTAAACTATTACTTTCTCAATAAACCTCAGTGCCGTGTGATGATCCCAAGGGCAAACACTGCAGGGACTGAGATTGAAGCTGAATTTTGCATCAGAGTCTTTCTTAGTGTGCGCGCACCTGCCTGAATGATTTGGAGCAAGTGACTGACCACTATTAAAGTGACCCCTGTCCTTGGCGGGAGTCACGACCCCGTTAGTCGCAGCACCGCGCACTCCGTTTTCGGCTCGTGACTGCTCCCTCGGTTCTCCCACCGACCTCCACGTGCTGTCCTGGTTCCGAGTCTCTCACTTCTCCTCTCAGATGCGGCTTGGACGTTTTCAGCTCCTCCCGGCACCCACAGCGTACTCCGGCTTCCCTCAGGCAGGGCCTGGTCTCTCACCCCAGACCTTCCTTCCGGATTCCTCAGCGGCTTTCGACTCTCCACTCCGCTCGGACCGACACCCCTCTCATACGTGACGCTCCGAGCTCGGTCGTCGGTTTTCGGCTCGGACCATTACCGGACAGCCCACTGCTGCGCTTCTCGTCGGGGACAGGTATCACCCACTCGCCTCCCCTAGCTCATATCAGATCCGGGGCTGAGTCTCTCACATTCACATCCCCGAAGTGATGCGGGAGTCGGCCAACACCTCAGGCACCAGGTGTTTCGGCGTGCCAGGTGGACAGGAGAGCTCACCTTAGCTCCTCCTCTTTCTCCATCCCCACTCCTGGCCCCCTGTAAGCTTACATATTGCAATATATCAAACAATATGAATACCAGCATTGTATATCATACATGTACATTGGATTGTAAAAAAGTTTTTGTATTAATAAATATCCGTCTTACAACAGAACAGTGTCTTGTGCCTTAGTGGATGCATAATCCCTATTCCATCTCATTTACATGTAAATTAGGATAATGGCATTGCGAGAAGGGCATAAAGGGAGTCTGCAATTTTGTAAAAGTATTCTCGAAGGAAGGCCTGGAGAGTCTAACCATCTCCCCCATATTTTCTCAAATTTATGACTGCATTTTCTTTTAATGTATACAGCACGTTCCTGCTAAATGGTGTTATTCATTTTATTAGTGTTTTAGTGTACGGTGGGTGGGCTGCAATACAGTGGACTGCAATAACTTTACGGGCCTGTTAAAGCAATGTCTGCACAGCTAGAATATAGTGTTCATCTACATTGGGGAAGTCTAAAATCCCAAGTATTCACACTCTAGGATCCAGAGAAAGATTTACAGAATAGGTGGTCCTGATAATCTCTACGACCCCTTTCCAAAAATCTCCCAACTGTACACAACCCCATATCATATGCATTAGATTTCCTTCTTTTGCACCGCAGCACGGGTAGTAAGGTGTGGGCCAGAGGCCTATTTTGTGCAGGAGGATTAAAGTTTTGTATACATAATGATGAAGGTACAGTTGTGAGAGTCTCTGTGCCTCACTCAGAGATATCTTTGAGTTTAAAATTGTTGAAGGTGTTCACACAGTAAATCATTATAAAGTAAGCCCTGGGAGTGAGACTGCAAGGGTAACGGGAGTGGCATGACTAGGGGAGGGATCTGGGAGTAAGGGAAGGCTATAAGAAGGGGGAGGAACGTGTGGCAGCAGTCTGCCGAGTGATCCAGTCAGGAGAAGTTGCACTGACCTGTGAGGATGTCGCTGGATGAGCTCCTCGACCGCGTGAGGCGCGCTGCTGAGGAGATGGGAGTGCAGTGTCCCAGAACACGCTGTCTGTTTCTCACTGTCAGTTTATTTTTCCTGCTACAGCCATGCCTGTTCTGGAAACTATTTGCACTGCAACTGTGACTATGTAGTCCCTATTACTCTCAGGTTCATGTATATTGTATATGTGTTTAACTCTGTGCAGTGGTATGCAAAGGCTGAGGATCACGTGACCATGCCCTGTAGCCATGGTTCCTCCAATGGCCATCGAGCTTTGGCCAGGAGTACCATATGACCTCCTGTTCTACCTCAGTCTTGTCCTCCACCTTCAGGAGACAAGTTGTGTGTTTTGTGTCTCTCTTCACCTTCAGAAGAGTGGACCTGGTGCTCTGCTGTAACAGATCCTGGCTGTCCGTCTGCTCAAGTGCCTGGAGTATCCTCTCATCTGGGTGTCGTTCCTGTTATTCATCTCCTCATCAAGTCAAGATTCATACCGCAAGTACTCTAAGTCCACCCAGCATCTCTATTCTCCTCTCATTACTACTCCCATCATCCAGCACGTTTCACCTCAGCCTATGCAGCACCACCTTAGCTCTGTCTTTACAAGTCTGCTATATACCCGGTTGCATCCGGAAGAGACTGTTGCTACCAGTTACCTCAGTTACAATAAAAGTGTAACCACCGCTGTTACTGAACCCTGGCATTGGTGTCCGTTTACTGGTGCCCTGACTAGGTACAGCGAAGAATCGCATGCCCAGTAGCAATTCTACCACAGTATCCGCAGACCAGTCCCTCAGCTGTGCCACCCTCAGGCCCTATACTGTGACAAGCCTATACCCTGCAGCTGCCCCGGTTCCTGCCCGCTCACAACACCTGCTCTGCGAACTGACCCTGACGGGTCAGGGCATCGCAAATTTTGGCGTCACGAACAGGATACAGACTGTGTTGTGCCAGTTTTCACTGCCCAGAACTGTACTGTTACCCCCCTAGAGACTTTGCCGATTACTATGGGTGTGATTGAAGTGTTTCGGGCCCCAAACAGTACACAAGATGGCCGCAGTCTTCTTCAATTTCTGCCTGCGCCATACCCCAGAGAGGAGGGGGTTAACCGCCATGCTGACAAAGCGCGGGAATCGCCTGGCGCCATAGACTTTACATTGACTGCTCCTGATTGGCTGCCTGGGCCGGATGACGTCACTGTTGCCGGGCAGACTCTGGAACCTGATCCTCCAGCCCCCTGCTCCTCCCCTTCCTGCTACAAGATCTGGTCAGAGAGTAGCAAGATGGCGACCCGCAAGGACGGTGTGTGTGGCTGCCACCGCTATTTTGCCCATGCGGCCTGCAAGCCTGACCGAACTGGATCCAGCCTACCTGCTGGTCCCACTCCCGTCCGATGACGACTCCAGCTGGGGATCCGCCGCATCAGACACTGCCGGTCCCAGCCGAGCCTCCAGCCCGGATCTCGGCCAACAGAGCGAGGACTCTTCTCTGAACCCCAGCCTCTCTCCGGGGCTAGGCCGCTCCAGCGACTCGGACTTGGCCTTCTCTACTGGGGGATCCACTTCGCCTGACTGAGATTTGAGTGTGTGTAATGACGCTCCGTGGGCCCCTGTCCCCGTCCCTAGCAAGGGAAGAAACTCCAAGGCTTCCTGCTTCACGAGCCCCTGTCGGCTCCCGGGACCTGAGTCACCTCCCTTACCGCAGTGGGTGTTTCGGGATGAGCCAGCCATCCTCAAGTTAGCCAAGGAGATCCGACAGGCGCTGTCCCTGCTGCTGCCTGTTACTAAAGCTGCACCTGCGATGGCTACCACCGCATCTTCCATCTCCACTATTGCCCAGCAGCCACCTACTACTCGTCCTGCCGGTAGTGCTAGCTCCACCAAGGCCAGCCTAGCGGCTCTTCATTCGGAAATTAGAGCGGCCCAAACCAGGTGAAGTCCCCCTGGAAAGAAGGAGGGGCACGGTCACTAAGTTCGACAAACGTTGGGGATACGGCTTAGTGAGGGACTCTTATACTGGCCTACTGGTACTTGTCAATCGCCAGGCTGTCATGAGGGAGTACCAGCCGGCCTATCTGAATAACCTGACCCCCGGGGAAATCGTGGAGTACACCCTGGTGGGAGCCCAAAAAGGTCCATGGGCGGCTTCCGTTACCAGGCCTAAAAAGGCTGTACAGAGGCCCTTTCTGCCAACCCCTTGGGAGGATTGGGACGAGGACTGGCAAGACTTCAAGCCCCTAGGCTCCCTAAAAGCTACCTCCAGAGCTGCGGATTCCACTACCACCGCAGCCTGCTCTGCTGCTTCTGCTGCTGTGGCTAAAGCCGCTTGTTCCACCACCACGGTCACCTATCATGTGGCGCCCATTATTTCCCCTGTCACCACAGTGACCCCTAGTATTGTGGTAACTACTGGCCCCAGCGATGTTTCTGCTCCAGGCCCTCCACGCTTCTATTACCCCTGGGAGAAGAAGAAGCAGAAGAAAGAGAAGGGGCCTAATGAGGTTCCTCCTGCCTCTTCCCAATAATTGCTTAAACTGTTTTTTTTTGTTTGTTTGACTGTTGATGTTCTAAGTTTTTGCTCTGCAACGTTTAAGGTTTGTGCCTGGTCCACCTGACCAAGTTTCCTGTACTAACCACCCATGAGCTGATAGACACTCACATTGACCAAACTGTTCTCTAGTGCCTGTCCCTGAGCCTTTACATGGACAATGGTTTCAATTGCCTAAAAGAGACTCTACCTAACAGAGACACTTAACCCATTCCTTCCTAAAGCACTTTTGTCCAATTATGTGGTATCAACAGGTTGTCATTGCACTTATGTCATTATTGCACATATTTCTAGTATCATATTCCAGTAGTATCAAGGTTATTCGTGTATGTTCCTCCTCTGAGTAAGCAAAAGGTCACAGAGATAGCCTCAGAGTAGAGTGGCTCTTTTGAAAAGGAAACAGTATCTATCTATATTTTTGTGTCAGAGTCAGATAGCTCCTCCTCTGAGTAAGAGAAGTCAGTTTATATACCTCTCAGAGAAAGTAGAGTTTTGCAGGAGTGTCTTTTCTTAACAAGTCTTGTATTTCTCATTACAGTATTATATCTACAGCTGGAAAGATTATTTGAGCCAGTTTTCTTCAGATGTCATCAGAGTTATGTGAGCCAATCCTCCTCCAGACCTCGCAGTATTTGTTGTCTTTTGTATTTCCCTTCCTTTTGTTTCCAGTGTCTGTTCACCTCTGTTTTGTCCCTACACACCGTAGTTGCTACACATAGTCATACTTAACCTTTACATTTGTTCATACATATTGCACCTTGGATACCTTTTCGTGTATTCGGCCTATTGAGTAATTGCGTCGTGTGATTGACTGGTATGTATGGCGTGCCAAATGTATGCTTGCTTTTGTTATTTTATTCTTTCTCTTCCAGGTGTCCAAGCCACTTCACACAGACACCCAAGGCAGTACACAGGTCTTCACGGTTCTCTTTTCCCAGTAGGGTAACACTTGATATTGAAAACCTACTGTCTAACTGGCTGGAATATTGAGGGTCACCCGCCAGCAGTTAAGTTGCCCTGGCTTCCATGTCAGATGGTTCACGCACTAACTACCTGTAACTAGAGTACGTTAGGCACCCCTAGGTGAAGTCCTGCCACCAGGGTTTTCTCTCTTCTTAGTTTCACTTCGTCACCTGTGCCTTGAGCGTGGGAAACACACACTTCAGCATTCACAATCATCATTCAGTCCTGTTGTCTAATTGTCCAGTCTATTCATGTTTGCTACCCCTCGAGATTCGCCGAGGTCGACTCAAACTTGCTAGGGAGTCTTTTTTTTTTAAAATAATTTTTTATTAATTTTAAATTACATGTACAAGGAACAAGATTCCAAACAATTAAACCCACCATATTACAAAACACCCATCTGCCCCCTTTCCCAACCCTACCCCCACCCGACTCCACATCAAGGAGGCAAATTTATTTACATCACATAGCACTCCCTATATAATCCCTTTCACCCAAGCCCAACCCCTCCCCATCCCAACAGAGAACATGCAAGAAAGAAAGAAAAAAAAAAAAAAAGGAAGGCAGAGAGGACCTCATCCCCTTACTTCACACACTCATATCGCTTCACACATTGACCACATTCCGCTAGACTAGGTGGCTGAGGGGATATCCATCTTCTCATAATCAATAATTTCGCACAGAACAGCATTTTCAGCAGGCACTTCCTCTGCTTCCTGGTTATCCCCGCGGGTAGTCCCGATGTATCCCCCAGAACAAACGGAGGTCCTCTCCTAGGGACAAGCCTATAGCCTTATTTATCTCCCGGGAGACCCCAGACCAAAGCTGACCCAGCTTCTCACACCACCAGAGCATATGCACAAAGTCTCCCACATCCTTTTGACATCTAGGGCAAAGATTATTAGTTCTTTTTTTTAATTTTACAAAGGAAAGAAGGAGTATAATATAGTCTGTGGACGATGTTAAACTGGATCAGCTGATGGTTCACCGACTTTTTTGATGTTACCGTAAACTGATAATCAGTTCACCCTCGTCCCGATATCCCTTTCCCAGGCACTCTGGCTCCCAAAAACCCATTTTCTTTCTAAAAGGAAGCATTTATACAATATTGAGACCCCTTTAGATCTACTACCCAGCCCTCTTAACTTATCCAGCATTATATTCGCTCTAAGCCTATATTCCGTCCTTCTAAGATCCATCCCTAATGCCCTAGAGAGACGCAGATAATCAAACCAATGGGAGTCTGCAAAGCCGTATTCTGCCCTGACCTGTTCCCAAGTTTTAATCTTCCCCGTAACCACCATATCTGTTATCAACCTCAGGTCGCGCCCAAATATTCCATGAAGAGCCTCTAACTTCTTAACCTCCACCAGCTCCCGATGGTCCCAGAGAGGAGAGAAGCCAACCAAGGCGACCCCCATCGACCAGTCAGCTCTTACTCCCCTCTCCAATATCCCGGCATCAAGGATCTGAAAAATATCTAAGGAGACGTCTCTTGCCCCCTCCCCTAATTGGGAAAAAAAGGATTATCTTTTCAGTTCAAAAGCCAAAAGGCCTGAGAGGCCAGGAAGTACAACTCCATGGACGGAAGGCCAAGCCCGCCCCTATTCTTAGGTGCTGTCAATAATTCCAATTTTATACGAACACGTTTGCACCCCCAAATTAAAAAATTCCAAATATTCCTTATCCTCTTAAAGACCTTCTGACCTACCCAAACCGGGGTGGCCCCAAAAATGTACAGGAATTTGGGAAGAAAGACCGCCTTCAGTAACACCAACCGGTCCGCTCTGGAGAGAGGCAAATTATGCCACACCTTCACCTTATCCTCTGTCTCTTTTATCAGCGGAACTAGAGGTAGGTCACTGACGGCCGCCAGGTTCCGAGAGATCCGTATCCCCAGATATCTAAAGGAGTCACCGCTTCCCAGAACCTGAAGCTGTGGGAAGGACAAATCACCCTCCACGGCCAGTTGCATTAAAACCGATTTTTTCCAATTAATCCCAAGGCCCGAGTACCTCCCCACCTTCTGTATCAACTCAATGATTCTGGGGATAGCCGTTACAGGGTCCCGTAAGAACAAAAGCATGTCATCTGCGTAAAGGGACACCCTGTCCCCCTCACCCCTCGCCCCAAAGCCAACTATATTCTGATCTAATCTAATTAAATTCGCTACTGGCTCTATACTAAGGGCGAAGAGTGAGGGGGAGAGGGGGCAGCCCTGCCTAGTCCCTCTACCCAGCTCAAAAACAGCAGAGTGCAATCCATTAACAGCAACAGTAGCCCTCGCATCTCTATACAGCAGTTTAACCAACTCAATATAGCCCCTCCCCAATCCGAATCTCTCCATCACTGCCCAGAGGTATCCCCACTCCACCCTGTCAAAGGCCTTGACCGCGTCCAGTGACAGGATGGAGTGGGGGCCCTCCCTACCCGCTAGCTGCATATTTACAAATAGTCTCCTCAAGTTGGATTTAATCTGGCGCCCTGGAATAAAGCTGGTCTGATTTTCCCCAATCAGACCCCCCACTACTTTATTAAACCTAGCAGCCAACACTCAAAGAGCTTCACATCTACGTTAAGTAGAGATATCGGCCTATAGGATTCTCTTTCCAGAGGGTCCTTCCCCTCCTTCAAAATCAAAATGATTTCAGCCTCACTCATGGACCTGGGGAGTGATCCTCCGGAAATCGAGCCCCCCAAAACCTGAAGGAGCGCCGGGAGCAGGACCCTTCTTTGCCTTTTATAGATTTCAAATGGAATGCCATCCTGACCTGGAGAGGATCCATTTGGAGAATCCGCCAAGACATCCTCCAGCTCTTCCAATGAAATAGGGGCCCCTAACATTTCACTCTGATCTTGTGTTAACCTAGGCAGGAAAGCAAGATCAAGCAATTCCTCCAAGTGCTCATCCTGCCCTTTACCACTGGAGCTATATATGTCCTGAAAATAGCTCCCAAATGCCTTCAAAATATCCCCAGAGGAGTTTACAACGGAACTGTCGGGCAGCCGTAGGGCATGGACTTCCCCACTATCTCTCTGATTTCTGATGATCCTCATGAGCCCCCTATTAAGGGTTCCAGACTCAAGGTAATTCTTCCTGGCCACAAACCCCATTTGAGACCGTGCCTTCTCCAGCAGATAACTATCCAACTTTTCCTGGCCCTGAGTTAAATTATGTTGTGCCACCGGTGACGGATCCCCTCTAAATATCTCTTCCAGTGATTTAACATTGTCTTTAAGTTCTATTTCTTTTTTCCTAAATTGTGCCTTCTTCCCGTGAATTATACCAAAATATTTTCCCCTGATAATAGCTTTAAAAGCATCCCAAACAGTGTTTAAAGAGTCGCTACCAAAATTAACGCTCCAAATTTCCTCTAACTCAACGTCTAATACAGGTGATACATCTATTAATTGTAGCCAGTGTGCATTAATCTTAAAAGTGCGACTAGGACTGCGTCTCTGCCCATCTAGATCCACCAAAATCGGGCCATGATCTGATAAGCAGCGAGGCAGATATTTTATATCGTGAACCCATTTAATTATTTCCGTGTTAGCCAAGGCCATGTCAATCCTGGACTGCGTGTTACTTGATCTGTTCCAGCAAGAGAAGGCCCGCGCGTCCGGGTGCCTCGCCCGCCAAACGTCGGTCAGGCCCAGCTCCCGAAGCAAAAGAGGGAGGGGGGACCGACCGACGTCCCGTACAGGAGCGAAGGCCCGAAAGCGGTCAGCCCCTTCACAAGCGACTACATTGAGGTCACCAGAGATCAATAACGAGCAGCCATTAAATTTACTAGCATACGCGAAGACTAATTCAAGAACCTCTGATCTAAAGGGAGGGGGAATGTATACAAACGCCAGGGTGCACTCCAGCCCCTCAACCTGACAGTGCAGGCAGATAAATCTCCCCTCTCTATCCACCAGCTGATTCAACAGCACCCATTTGATTTGCCTGTGGACTAAAACCGATACCCCTCAGGCATAGTTGGAGAAGGTCGCATGATAAAGCATGCACTTTAGCCACTGTTTCTCCAACCAAATGTGTTTCAAGAAGACCAACGATACAAGGTTGGTAGTTCTTAATCACATTCATAATCGCCAGTCTTTTACACTTCTCCCCTAATCCTCTAATATTCCAGGTCAATATACGAATCATAGACTTTCACTCAGAAAAGGGAAGAAGAGGATAAGGGAGAGAAGGGGAGAGAAAAAAAAAAAAAAGACGTGCATGTCCTCCATTATCCGCCCACCCATCCCCCGAACTGCCAATCCACCCACCCACCTCACCCGCCCCCCACTCACCTCACCCGCCCCCCACTCCACCCCCTCCCCTGCACCCACCCAGACAACCCGAGGAAAAAACCTTGGGTCTCTCTACCTGAGCAATAATCCTAGTTACCTCTAACTACAAACTATCTCATCATAATCCCTTGTGATCCAGCCATGCGGTGGCCTCAGCGGGAGAGGAGAAGAACCAGGCCCTATCCTCATACTGGACTCTCAGCTTAGCCGGGAAAATGAGCGAATACTTAATGTTGTTTTGTTGCAGTCTCTTTTTAACTTGAATAAATTCTGCTCTTTTCTTTTGTGTCTCATATGCGTAATCCGGGGAAAAAAACACTCTATTCCCATTAAACTTAATCTCTCCTGCCTCTCTAGCCTTCCTTAACACCAGTTCCTTAACCTGGAAGGAGAGAAACTTAATAAGGAGCGTACGTGGATGTCCTCCAGGAGGTGGAGGCTTGGCAGGGACCCTGTGTGCTCTTTCAATATTATATTTTATCTGATGTTCTTTAGGGCTCAGCACTGAGCCCAACCAGTCCTGAACAAATTCCACAACTCCTCTGCCCTCTGCTCCTTCAGGAAGCCTAACCAACCTAACATTATTCCTCCTCGAGCGATCCTCGAGGTCCACCACTTTCCTTTTTAGCGCTACATTGTCCCTTACCAAGCTCTCCACCTCCCCCTGAATTTTGACCATGCTATCTTCCAGAGCACTAATCCTATTCTCGGCTTCACTAAATCTTTCCCTGATATTACTTAGATCCTGCCTTAGCAAATTTATATCACTCCCAATAGCACCAACCTGCTCTGCCACTGCTGAGATGGAACTGTCACATTTACTTATGGCTGTAAGGATATCCGCCAGCCACAGAGGCGGGCTATCTCCACTCCCAACCACTCCCCCCTCCCTCTCCCCGGCGCAGTCCCCTCCGTTCTTATTCAGATCTTTAGATTTACCAGTTGTAGGGGAATTAAATAGTTTATCAATCTTACCGAGACTTTTGCTGTTATCTTGTTTAGGGCTGCTATTTTTGTGAGCCTTCCTAGAGGCCATCCTGTCTATGCAGAAAGAACTCTGCGAACAAATTTAGTTACACAGGAATGGCAAGAGCAAAAGCCCGGCCAACAACCAGCCCACCCACAGAACCACACTCTCTCTGGTGTGACGGTCAACTTCAATCTGCTAGTCTAGTAGACCCCCCCCCCCCCAGACAGTGAATCACAAAAATACATTTAGTACAGCGAAACCTTCCTAAATAGGAGTATACGCAAGATTATTCCTCCCCAAAAGCGCCCGGATTCCACTAAGGGGGAATCCCCTCCACCGCTCACAACGCCAGCTGGGGGGAAGACACTAGAGCAAGGTCACACAATAAGGAGTTAATATTGTCCAGCGTACATAAAAAAGCAGTTTGGGATAAAGGGAAAGGACATTAGATCATGTGTGTTATTCCGCAGGCAAAGTTAGTAGTAGTTAGCCAGAGTCATCAGAGGAAAACAGCATTCCGCTGAAATCACTTATTCCATCATTCCACCACGTAGATGGAGTAGGTTAGTAGCTTGTTGTTTTTATTCCACCCACTATGGAGTGAGAGTTGCCAGCCACTGTTATGATCAAGAGGAAAAATGTGAGCGTTAGTACTGTAAAAAGTTCCTCCACATATGTTATCCCGCCGATGCAGTTAAGAAGAGTTAGGCACAGTTACTAGACAGTCGTAGCGGAGCAGTGGGATTAGTTCAAGCTGAAATCCGACACTATAGACAACATGCAGATATCAGTTGGAGCGATAGCTTCACATCTCATGCAGAACGGGCCAGTCCACTTTACTCGTATCTGTGAAGCAATGTCACTGGTTGCGATACGGTAGTGCCAAGCATATAATGCATATCAGCCATTATGCCATTGTTAAGGTTCCTCAGACCATAATCTCCTCCATTTAAGCCGGCCATAGTGACCTCCCCCAGTCCAAGTGGAGCCGCCATTGACCGCTCCTCCGCACAACACACGGTCACCAGTAACCAGGCCCGCTCCTGCCATGAGGCAGACTGAGGCTTCAGCCTCAGGCGGCAGCTCCTGTGTTCCTGCAGGGGGCGGCACAATCTTCTCTGCCACTGTCATTTTAGTGAAGTTTAACTTTACTAAAATGACAGCAGTCCCGACCCTATCAGTGCTGAGTGCCTGGCCGCCCCCTGCCGCCCTCCCCAGGAACTGCCGTGCTAAGTCTCTCTGATGTGTGACGTCACCTGGCAGTCTTCCTTAGGATTGGGTAGGAGCCTGCACAGCCGGCCACAGCGGCTCCACATGCTGATCCCTCCTCCTCCCCAGTACTAGTGAGTATAACAAGGAGGGAAAGGGGGGGAGGCTGGTGGCTGAGGGTCGTGATTGTTTGTAAGGGGAAAGGGGGAGGGTCTGGAGGGGGGGTCCCGACAATTGGGGGTGGGGGAGCAGGTCTCAGACCCAGGAGGGAGCCATGTGCCAGGTCTGTACCTCTGGGATTACAACTGTGTGGTGCTCTGTGTGAATGTGTGAGCTACAGGCAGTGCAGTGTGCTTCTAGGAGAGTGTGCACACTGAAGAAAGCACATAATCCGTTTTTGTGACAACAGACTGATAATAGCAGCAAACACAAGATTCGGCTCCTCCAGTAAGTTGTATCCTGTTAGTGTGTGCTCCCCCTCCTCCTGCCTGTGCTGGACCCCAGCCCCTTCATTACTATAGTGTACAGACTGGGGCATAGTGCTGGAGGTGGTGGTATATAGCAGCACATGTGATATATACTGTATATGTACAGACTGGGGCATAGTGCTGGAGGTGGTGGTATATACTGTATATGTACACTGGGGCATAGTGCTGGAGGTGGTGGTATATAGCAGCACATGTGATATATACTGTATATGTACACTGGGGCATAGTGCTGGAGGTGGTGGTATATACTGTATATGTACACTGGGGCATAGTGCTGGAGGTGGTAGTATATAGCAGCACATGTGATATATACTGTATATGTACTCTGGGGCATAGTGCTGGAGGTGGTGATATATACTGTATATGTACAGACTGGGGCATAGTGCTGGAGGTGGTGGTATATACTGTATATGTACACTGGGGCATAATGCTGGAGGTGGTGGTATATAGCAGCACATGTGATATATACTGTATATGTACTCTGGGGCATAGTGCTGGAGGTGGTGGTATATACTGTATATGTACACTGGGGCATAGTGCTGGAGGTGGTGGTATATACTGTATATGTACACTGGGGCATAGTGCTGGAGGTGGTAGTATATAGCAGCACATGTGATATATACTGTATATGTACACTGGGGCATAGTGCTGGAGGTGGTGGTATATAGGAGCACATGTGATATATACTGTATATGTACAGACTGGGGCATAGTGCTGGAGGAGGTGGTATATAGCAGCACATGTGATATATACTGTATATGTACACTGGGGCATAGTGCTGGAGGTGGTAGTATATAGCAGCACATGTGATATATACTGTATATGTACACTGGGGCATAGTGCTGGAGGTGGTGGTATATAGCAGCACATGTGATATATACTGTATATGTACAGACTGGGGCATAGTGCTGGAGGAGGTGGTATATAGCAGCACATGTGATATATACTGTATATGTACACTGGGGCATAGTGCTGGAGGTGGTGGTATATAGCAGCACATGTGATATATACTGTATATGTACACTGGGGCATAGTGCTGGAGGTGGTGGTATATAGCAGCACATGTGATATATACTGTATATGTACTCTGGGGCATAGTGCTGGAGGTGGTGGTATATAGCAGCACATGTGATATATACTGTATATGTACAGACTGGGGCATAGTGTACATGTATATCCACTTGTGCTGCTATATATCACCTGAGAAGCTGAGGTGTGTATGATGAGGTCCTGCAGCAGCTGAGGTGTGTATGATGAGGTCCTGCAGCAGCTGAGGTGTGTATGATGAGGTTCTGCAGCAGCTGAGGTGTGTATGATGAGGTTCTGCAGCAGATTGGGTGTAGTATGAGGTCCTGCAGCAGATTGGGTGTAGTATGAGGTCCTGCAGCAGATTGGGTGTAGTATGATGTTCTGCAGCAGCTGAGGTGTATTATGATGTTCTGCCGCAGATGGGGTGTATGATGAGGTTCTGCAGACCATCATAATACACAATGTGAAAATAATTAATTTACCAATGGTACACAATTGATGAATTGATGGGGGGGGGGGGCGCCATTTATTTTTTTTGCCTCAGGCAGCAGAAAAGCTAGAAACGGCCCTGCCAGTAACCACAGTACCACTAGGGCAGCGCTGCCAACGCCACCCCAAGTAGCACAAAGTGGGGTCACCACATCAGGGAACTAAGGGGAGTACCCTCTGCCACCGGGTCTCCCCTTGCTCCTCCGGCCACTCCCCACGCAACCCCAACAAGCGTGATTAACAATAATCTGGCGTCCAATTCATCCTAAGAGGGGGGAGGACCCAGCACAGGACAGTTCAGAGGGTCCGAGGGTACATGAGGTATAGCCACAGCCCTCTTTCAAAAAGCTTACCCTCTCAGTGCTTCACAGACAGGCACATACATCCAGAGCAATCTGTCAGTCAGGGCCCGCTCTTACCGGGTCCCCACATCAAATGAAGTGCTCTACAGCTCGCCCGTCCACTTTTTATGACGTGTCCTGCCCCACATGACAGGGCACGCTGATCGCGGCACTCGTGAGCCTCACAGGCAGAGGGCCGCATCTTCACGCAGCCTGCACCACGCTGCGCCCGGCCTTCTCATCCTCCGTCCCGCCGATGACACCCGCGTCCAGCAGCCGATCACCCCCGGACAGGTTCCCTCCGGCAGCCCGGGACCCGCATCCACTCCCGGCCTCCTCCCGCAGATCACCGCCGGTCAGCGCATGGCTCCGGATCCTCGAGGTAACCTCAGGAGAGGCAAACCTTAGCTCCGCCTCATGCTCCGCCTCCCCAAACGCTGTCTGTTTCTCACTGTCAGTTTATTTTTCCTGCTACAGCCATGCCTGTTCTGGAAACTATTTGCACTGCAACTGTGACTATGTAGTCCCTATTACTCTCAGGTTCATGTATATTGTATATGTGTTTAACTCTGTGCAGTGGTATGCAAAGGCTGAGGATCACGTGACCATGCCCTGTAGCCATGGTTCCTCCAATGGCCATCGAGCTTTGGCCAGGAGTACCATATGACCTCCTGTTCTACCTCAGTCTTGTCCTCCACCTTCAGGAGACAAGTTGTGTGTTTTGTGTCTCTCTTCACCTTCAGAAGAGTGGACCTGGTGCTCTGCTGTAACAGATCCTGGCTGTCCGTCTGCTCAAGTGCCTGGAGTATCCTCTCATCTGGGTGTCGTTCCTGTTATTCATCTCCTCATCAAGTCAAGATTCATACTGCAAGTACTCTAAAGTCCACCCAGCATCTCTATTCTTCTCTCATTACTACTCCCATCATCCGGAACGTTTCACCTCAGCCTATGCAGCACCACCTTAGCTCTGTCTTTACAAGTCTGCTATATACCCGGTTGCATCCGGAAGAGACTGTTGCTACCAGTTACCTCAGTTACAATAAAAGTGTAACCACCGCTGTTACTGAACCCTGGCATTGGTGTCCGTTTACTGGTGCCCTGACTAGTTACAGCGAAGAATCGCATGCCCAGTAGCAATTCAACCGCAGTATCTGCAGACCGGTCCCTCAGCTGTGCCACCCTCAGGCCCTATACTGTGACAAGCCTATACCCTGCAGCTGCCGGTTCCTGCCCGCTCACAATACGTGCACTGCGAAGTGACCCTCACGGGTCAGGGCATCGCAGGAGCAGCAGTTGACGTGCCTGTTTCCATCTCCTTTCTCGGCTGGGGAGGAAACGTCTGTGGGCCGGAGGAGCAGGAGGACCCACCCGCTGGCCAGGCTGTCGCCGGATCTCACCCCTCGCACCCGCCGGCCTGCTCGGAGCCCCATCAGGAACCCTCGTGCTCTAGCTGCTGGTCGCACCCCTGCACCTGCAGCCCGGGGTGTCGTGATGAGTCCGCTTTCTCGGGCGTAGGTGGAGGATGCCGGGGGGTGAGCGTGAGAAGGCCCCGACCCCGGAGAGTCAGAGGAGAGTGATGGAGGAAGCGGACTCGTTGGGAGCCAGGACGACCGCTGATTCCCGTGGGGCTCGGCGCAGGAGAAGTGGGTCCAGAATCCTCCGGGAGGTGCGGCACTTGGCCCACCGTGACGAGAGGCTGATGAGCTCGCCCAGGGCTGCGGAGAGGTCTCGTGGTGGTGAGCATGCTGTGGCCTCCCTTTCCGGTGGGGGCCAGCAGCCATCTTGCTCCTCTGCACGTGGTGCTGGTGTTGGGTGGAGGCGGGCCGGGGTCCCTGGCTCGGCTTTTACTGGCTGCAGTGATCCGGAGGATGGAGGAAGCGGCCTCCCTCTCGGGCCGCGGAGGTGGGCGGCAAAGTGTGGACCAGCGACAGGAGGCGGGGCCTGAGGCAGAAGTTCCCGCGGTGGGGGACATGGCTTCCCAGGTGGATGGCCGGCATCGCCAGGGCCAGGAGTGGCAGATCCTCACCGTAACTGGAGGCATTGGATGTGCTGTGGGACTTGCGGCTGCTGGGAAATCACCCTTGGCCAGGCTTGGTGAGTGTACCACCTGTCCTGTGGGGGCCTTGGAGGGCTGTGAGCTTAGGGGGGGGGGGGGTTGCAGGCGTTGCTTCTGAGTGTGCAGGTGTTGCTGGCTGGGGAGCGTTCAGTCTCCCGTAGCTGTTTGGGGGGCAAGGTGCGCCTGTGGGTGATGCTGGAGTGGTTGGGGGGCCCGGGGGAGTGCTGGGTGGGGGGGTACTGCCTGTGATGTTCGGGGGATTGGCTGGGGGTTCGTTGGTGGGGGGGGTTTCGGGCCTGGCGGTGCCGGTGGTGTCTGGGGTGGGTGCCTCTGCCGGGGTTGGTGCTCCTTCTGGAGGACCTCCAGAGCAGGTGGAGAGCCAGGAGACTAGGGCTCCGCAATCGGTTGGGGGGGGTGGCGGCGGGCCCATCTGGGGTTGGGAGTCTGGGGCTGCTGGTGCGGGGGCAGCGGCAAAGAAGGCCGCGGAAGAGGTTCGGCTGACGGATGCAGCCTGTGGGGAGGTATACGTCTGCTTTGAGGGGCCCCTAGGGGCCCACATCAAGGCAGAGGTAAAGGAGAAAAATGGAAAGATAATTATGTTGAGACTTTTTCTCTTTTACAACTTGAGAAATTTAATCTCGACCGGGTCAAGCCGGACGAGAGCAAGAAGGAGGAGGACGCACCTTTTCCAACTGGTTGCAGGCATTCAGCATTTTGGCCAGTGTAATTGGGGAGAGAGCGCCGGATAATTGCTCCGCGCTGTATTGTTATCAGGATTCGATTGGGGAGGCCTACAGGGTGTACGGCGGAAATGCTTGGTTGTGGTATGATGAGCAGTTCCGCCAGCGGAAGGCGGTTAGGCTGACTCTGCGTTAGGATTACAAAGACATTAGTCTTTGGATGGAGTTGATGTCTGCGCCGAAAGGGAGCTCGCAGCCTTTTCATGATGCAGACGCCAGTTTAGGGTCAGCAGCAGGGCGCATGGCTGGGGGTGGCAAGGGTTGCTGCTGGAAGTTTAATGAAGGGTTCTGTAAGTTTGGAACCAACTGCCGGTACCATCACGAATGTTCGGGATGCGGGGGGCGCCCGGACTGTCTTGGTGTTTTAAGAATAGTAAGGGTAGAGGAGGCAAGCCTGATCCAAATGACTTATCCAAATAGGCGGGTGGCTCGGTTGTTGGAGGAGGGGTTTGGGTCGGGTTACGTTATCCCGCATTCGTCGGTTTCGTTGAGAGTTGAGCCGCCGAATCTGAAGTTGGCGTTGGCTTACCCGGAGGTGGTGACTGACAAGTTGGCCAAGGAGGTGGCCCTGGGCCGTATGGCGGGTCAGTTTTGGAGACCCCATGCCCTGGTTTATGGGGGTCTCCCTTGGGTGTGGTTCCTAAGAAGGAACCGGGGAAGTATCGGCTCATTAACCATCTGTCCCTTCCGGCGGGCAGTTCGATGAATGATGGGATTGCGGCAGACTTATGCTCGGTCTCCTATACTTTCTTTGATGCGGCGGTGGCATAGGTGCAGAAGTATGGGCGGGGGACGTTGATGGCTAAAACAGACATCAAGGCGGCGTTCCGTCTGTTGTCAGTGCTTTGTTGGGCTGTAAGTGGGGGGGGATACTATGTTGATCGTTGTTTGTCCATGGGCTGTTCTGTTTCTTGTGCTTCTTTTGAGGCATTTAGTACTTTTTTGGAGTGGGTGGTGCGGCAGGAGTCCCAGTTGAGCCCTGTGCTTCATTATCTTGATGATTTTTTGGTGTTGGGACCAACTGGTACGCGCGTGTGTTTGGTGTTGCGGACTATTGAGGCTGTAGCACAGCGGTTCGGGGTCCCTCTGGCCCCGGGCAAGACGGAAGGCCTACGACGGTCATTTCCTTCTTGGGTATTATACTTGACTCTGAAAGGATGGAGTGTCATCTGCCTGAGCAAAAAGTGGTGGAGCTGCGTGTGGCTGTGGATGGGGCCTTGCGGGCGCGGAAAATTTGAAAGAGTTGTAGTCTTTTCTAGGGAGGCAGAATTTTGCATGCAGAATTATGCCAATGGGGTGGGTGTTCTGCCGGCGCCTGGGGGCGGCCACTGCGCCTGGGGGCCGTGCTCCTCATCACTTCATCCGGGTGACCACTGAGTTGAGGGAGGATTTGTTTGTTTGGACGTCTTTTTTGGATGTTTATAATGGGAAGTCGTCGTTTTTGGATCGGTTACTGTCTAGTTGCGACTTGGAATTGTTCTGGCTCTTGTGGATTTGGTGCCTATTTCCAGGGGCAGTGGTGCGCGGACAGGTGGCCCGAGACGTGGAGGGAACGAGGTTTGGTGCGTAATCTGGCGCTACTGGAGCTCTTCCCCATAATGGTGGCGGTGGTGCTGTGGGGTGAGCGGTTGCGGAATCGGAGGGTGCGGTTTCAGTTAGACAACCTGGGGGTAGTGCAGGCTATTACTGCTCAATCGGCAAATTCTCCACCGGTGGTGTGCTTGTTGCAGCGGTTGGTGCTGGCGGGGTTGTCCTTGAATGCCCATTTTACTGCTATGCATGTCCCGGGCGTGTCGAATACTGTGGCTGACTCTCTTTCCCGTTTTCAGTGGTCGTGGTTTCGGGAGCTGGCGCCGGAGGCAGAGGACCTGGGGCTATCTTGTCCGGAGGAGCTGTGGAGGCTGGTCTGAGTCGGGCGATGGGTTTGGTTCAGCGGTCGGTTAGTGCAGGGACCTGGGCGGTTTATGGTACTGTGTGGTGTGAATGGGAGGAGCTGCTGGGGAGGATACCAGAAGGGGAGAGTTTGGTTCAGAGGGAAGCGTGTTTGCTGTATTTTGTGGGGTCTCAGTTTGGGGAGGGTGTGTCTGTTGCCAGTATTGGGAGGAAATTGTCCGCATTGGCCTTTTGGCTTAAGATGCATGGTGAGCCGGATGTGACTAGGAATAGAGGGGGTGGTTTGCAAGCCCAGAATGTGTCTTTGGTGGGGTCTGGTTTGAAGTGCATACTGCGGCACTTTAAGACAGAGCAGAGGGGGCTGTGGTGCGCTTGTTGGCGCTCCTGAGGTAGGCCATGTGCCCGGTGGGTTGTTTTAGGAGTTATATGGGGGTTCGGCCGGCTATGGAGGGTTTGTTCTTGGTTTATGATGATGGCAGTTTTATTTCCCGTTTCCAATTTGTGCAGGTTTTCAAGCAGTCTCTGCGGGATTTAGGGTATGGGGGTTTACAGATTAGTTCCCACTCCTTTCGGATTGGGGCGGCTACGGAGGCTGCTCGGTGGGGGTTGTCTGCCGACGTGGTGAAGTGGATTGGGTGGTGGGAGTCTGCTCGGTATCGGCTTTATGTGAGGCCTCATTTGTTGACTGAGGGGTAGTGGGGGGGGGGAGTGCTCTTATCTCTTTGCTGATTCCTTGATATTGTTTTCTTAACAGTGGTTGTTTGTGTTTTTGTCTTTTCAGGTGCTGGCCCGTTCTGGATTCCCTGATCTGGATTATAGGGCACTTGTATGTGTTCTGGGCTGGGATGCGTGCTGAGGTCCGCCCTGCTGGTCGACAGCTGGGGTTCGATCCCGCAGAAGCACAGATCAAGTGGCTGGGGGTGTGCTGTGACAGAGGCTGCTGCCGGAGGTGCAGTTTTATGCTACTCTTGATAGGACACCGGATGTCTTAAACGTTCACCTGGGAGGCAAAGATTTGAGTCTGCGTTCTTCTCGAGCCCTGGTGAAGGATATTAAAATTGATTTCTTGCTATTGATGGTGTCTTTTCCAGGTATCCTTCTGGTGTAGTCGGATATGGTGGCGAGGAAGGTATGGCAGCAGACACAATCTGTAGCGGGGATTAACAAGGCCCGGACAAAGTTAATAAAATCATTGGCCGTTTTGTTCTGCGGAATGGTGGGTTGGTGGTGCGCCATGGGGACCTAGAGAAGGTGGATGATAGCTTGTTGATGTCTGATGGGGTGCATCTCAACGCAGTTGGATTGGATATCTGGACTTTGGATGTCAAGGAGGGTATTGAGAAGGCCCTGGAGCTGTGGCGGGACGACCGCATATAAGGGGATCATATTCGGTCACCTTGGCAGGGGGAAAAAGGGGAAGAAGAGGTGGGGTCCTTGAAGGCAATAACTTAAAATATAAGAATGGAAGCTGAGGAGGATTCCCCTTGATCTGTGAGGTGGAATTTTAGAAAGGAGAATGGGGAGCAGTTCCCCAAGTTAATGGTTTATTCCTGTGGGCAGAGTCCCCAGGATGGGAATAGGTCTGGAAGATTGGTGTCCTCGGGTCTCGGTGCACACAGATGTGGGCAATGTCCAGACCAGGAGAAAATAAGGATTGTGGCTTTGGTGGATGATGGGCCTTCAGGGACTCCCCTCTCTTTCTCTGTGGACTTAGCTCAGGGATAGTTTTGGAAAAGTTATTGCACTTTAGCATAAGGTTAATACTTGAATGTTTTATATATTCTGACTGGAATACTGTTTATATAATTTATTTATGTTAATAAAAGCCGTGGCCTTCACTTCCACTTTAATCTGTGTTTGGAGTTTTATTGGGTTAGGGAAGGGTAAGAGGGCCTACGGTATATCCCATTTCCCTCAGTCAAGTGTTGATATGAGTCCTTTAGCAGTTCTCACTAGAGATGTATGCTAGTGTGGCATGCGTAGAGGTATCTAATTGTGTAAGGCGTTCCTGAGAGTTATAGGCATGGCGCAGCTGGAGATATTGATAAAATTGTGTATGGGGTTGTAGAAAATGGCGTTGGCACCTGTAGTTTATGGCTCGCCGCAATAGGATGACATCAGAGGGTTTCTTTATAAAATGGAGATTTATTGCTTCTTCTTTAAAAGTAGTGGAAGTTACAGAAATGAATATAAAAGAATATCAGAGAAACGTCTTACAGTCTTTAGTGTCTAGTGTCCATAGTTCATATATCCTTTGAAGTGAAGGGTTTGTCTTACAAATCGTCACGAGCTTCAGGCAGCTGTTGCTTCACTCAAGCATCCTGGGAGACATTCCTTCCTTCACGCTTCCATCATGGATTCCTCACGCTTACATCACAACCTTCTCCTTGAAGGCTCTGGATCCTTCTTGTGACATAGGGCTCATACCTTCTGTACAGCCCTGATCCAACCAACCTCCATCTTGGTAACTCCCATCTTATATAGGTTCATGACTCACTGTCAATGTCATGTGTGGGCGTGTTCATTATACTTGAGTGTTTTGTGTCTGCACATATATGACCATAACAAATATAGAACTCTTTCTCTATACATCAGCATAACCTGTTTCCACTCATGGATGTATAGTTATCGTGCTGTGTACAGCATTAACACCCTACATAGTCATGGAACCGTGAATAGTGCTGTGTACACTTACGTATCTATTTCCAACTTATACACGTCTCCTTAGTATAGAATATGATATTATGATGTCAGTATTACAATTACTTTATACAGTGAATAGTGTTGTGCTATTATGGTGAGGTCAGCAGTATATATATGACTTACATTATATTATACCAAGATATTGTTCATTGTAAAACACATCATATTTAACATTTCCCCCTCTTGAGGATGAAATACATTGTATTGACTCCTCAATGTATCTAGACTTTCCAATGAACAATACCTTTTATACATTAGAGATCACGGAATCTTCTTTCTTCATTCTTCTTATAAACACACAAACAACGTCTATCACTTTAATAACAAGTCTATGGAAATTATCACTTTACCCATAATAGATTTGTAGCATTTAAATTATTATGTTATGAGAAACTGTGATTTGATTTTATAAAAAGATAGAATTCTAGCTAGGCCTAGTCTAAAAAATGTATCTTCTTGTCTTCATCTGGATCCATGGAAACCTGGTAGTTCAGATGACTTTACTCTTCTTGGTGTAGCAAAGTCTTTAGGTTATACATTCCTTTGTTGTTAATTAATAAAAATAAGATTGGCAAAGTCTTTTGAAAAATAATTCCTTCGCTGAAAAAGTAAACAACAAAATGAATGTCTTGATATTATCCTTTGCATGGTAAAGAATCTTTGAGTCTTTGTCTCTCTGGAATTGAAGCTGTCAGCTGACACCTGCTAGGCTACTGAAAAAAACACATAAAGAGTTAGCACTTCTTGACCCCCCTTGTTTGTGCAAACGACTTCCTCATTTCATCTGACTTCTGTAGTCTTTACAAGGGTCATCTTTAACTCTGTAACGTCAGTACCTAGAGCAGACATCTTGTAACATAACACAGTCATTTCTCATCCAGATTGTGGAGATAAAGATTTGGCTTATAGCACAAAGTCCATTGTTCTCAGACTTTAGGAGCAATCTTTTCCAACAACTCGCTGAGGTGGATAGAATCTTGTATAACTTACACTTGATAAAAGCATAGTCCAGCAACCATCACTTACATATGCCATCTTTTGTCCTTTGCCATCATGACCACTGGAGGAGATTTAATGAAATGAACAAAGTCTTTTAAAACTCACTTGTAGGCTTGCTGTTAGCGGAAGAGGATTGTGCAAACTTTCAGCTTCCCTCACACTCTGCCCACTCGACTTCCGGTCATGGCATCTGTAGTTGGCTTGACATAGTTAAAAATGTAACAAACAAAAGAATGTCAATCATGAAGATACTTTAGCATAGTCCCAGGATAGATCACCTGAAGAAAGCTCAATAGCCATCTAGAAGCTTGTGGTACTAGAAGTCTCAGCATGCCAGTTGATCAAAGAAAAGAATAGTAAAACAATCCATGATTTGTCTGTTCCCTTTAAGTGCTTTACTTGGATAAGAATTAAAGCTCAGTCTCTTTCTCTGGCTACTGATCAACGCTGGAAAAAATCAAAAATCCATACAAAAATTCTAGGCTTGATTGAAGATCTACTTTTTCTTCCCTATCCTACACCAAAAACTTGGTGATTATTGCTATCCTATGATAATCACAGTGTACCATAGCATATCACTCTATTTTACCTTAACTATTCCCATATCTATTTTACTCAAAAACCTCATTTACTAGAATATTCATGTATGTATTCAGTAAGAATAGAATATGGTCTTGCAATAGTTAGATCACTTTAAATTATCTTTAAGTATGAATTTCAATATGACTTGGTGTCCTTATACCTAAAGATGTTTTCAACATTATTCGGATAGAATAAATAACAGAATGTTTCATTCAATGAATATGTCACCAAGATAATACTATCAAAAGTCCAGACTATTGTAACCATATTCAGTGAAGAAGCATTACCACAATTTACCAAAAATATAGTTTGAATGTTTTTACCTTTAAAAAACACCATTAAATTATCAATGAAACAATATTATTGTTATAGACCTTGTTTTGTTAAAAGTCAGTGTGCTTTCACATGTTCTTATATTATATACTACTTCCTTTATTTACTGGAACACTATCACCACATGTATTTGCTATATTTATAAATAATACCGCAATATAATATTATTCACCTTCTATAACCACCATATTTGTATGAGTGAATGAAATATTTTATGTGATATGTCTTGCTATTCTTGGCAGACAGTTATCTTCTTGTAACCTGAGGCAGACATCAGTAGCATCGTAGTTCTAATGAGAACACATTAAAAATAAACATACCCAAATGAAACATAAAGTTGTGTGTATATATGTGTGTGTATATATTCATACTGTTATCAAACACATATGCTCATAGATATATGCACACACTGTGTGTTCACACATTTGTATTTGTGTATTGGACTTCTCAACTGAAAGAACTGAAATGACACCATCAAATAGTCCTGTAAGAAACTGAAACAACATTTGTTAAAGAATGAACTTAACCTTCTGATAATAACATATTTATAATGACATGATTAAATATAACCCCTAAACCATAATGTATCGCTGAAAATGTGTCTTTGTATATTATTTGGATAAACATCAAATATATATATATATCAGTGTTCTTATGATGATACCCAGGATAAAATATTGTACACTTAATATTTCTCCTAATATTATCTCATGTTTAACCTTCTTAACAAATAAGACACTTTACCTTAGTAACATGATACATCCCATCACACACACACGCGCGGTACCATACACATACTGAGCAGCTGCTATAACACATGTCACACATCACTTATACCTGACATGTGTACATTCATTCATCTCAGAGGATTTTCACATTTAGTCTCTTCTTAAAAAATAATGCGCATAAAAACCTTAAGTATATTCCTAGGATACTTTCTAAAAAATAGATGTTTAATGGATCCAACAAGTCTTGGTGTATTGGTTGTACCTCAATATACCGATTCTTCCATGTTGAAGAAAAATATAGGCCTTTCTTTAAAATATTGTTTTCACAGACGAAAACATATAGACATGAAACACGAGAGGGTGAGAGAGGGAGACATGTATACATTCCAGGCCCTCCTGTTCCCATCAATCACTTATCCAAACACATGCCTTGATACTTGCACTGAATGAGAATGACATGCAACAGTACAATACATTGTTTAATCTCAGCAAATGCAATTCCTCTTATATTAGTGACAGATTTTGTTATGACAAATTAGTTACATCATTAAAAAGCATTGCAGGCTAACACAAAACTATTACTTTACATTCCATCATTAACCACAAAAATGCTCATACTCTTTTTTGTGAAGATTCTATAATGAGAGAAAATATCATTAGAATCACATATCATACATTTAAGAATTTAGCCATTGGGAGTGATTCCTGAAATTAACTACTAAAGTTAATAACAAATGGAAAGGTAATAGATACAATACAGAATCCTTGTACATACATATCTTTCCTGACTTCTGAATAACCCATACACTTATTTATAGCCTCTGACATTTAAAAAGAATTCCTAGGGGGAGAAAGGTTATTAGCTTAAACCATATACACTGTATATATCTATACCAGTTACACTTTTAAAACTGTCATTAATTCCCTTTCTATGTTCTCAGGATCTAAACTATGATTATAAGTGCTACGGAATCTGCTGGTGCTATAAAAATAAAAAATTATTATTCTTATTATTATCCTTATTATTATGTATTAATTTGCATTGCATTATACATATTAATAATATCTCATATATTACTAATAATACATAATAACTACTTTTATTCCGTAATTAAAATAACTCAAGTCCTTAGTACAAAGCCGGGTCCGTTACCAGTAATTAATATCTTTCACATATCATATGAAACATCTAGCCAATCCCTATTCCAGGTCTGAACACTTCATGATTTAGAAAATCATTGACTATATGAAATGCATTTCTCAAATATTGAGGTTCTCCTAATTTATGCATTTTCCTGATCTTGTTATTTATGAGTGCAAGCATGTCAGCTTTGGAACCATTTGGTACCAGTCTGTCTTTGCTTGACAGCTCTGTGACAGGCCGAGGATCACGTATCCTTGGTCTCTCCCTACTTTTAGGTGTCTGAACAGCTGTCACACTCACTCCTGAATCATTTACTTTTGACATTGTCTCAAAGTAAGATTTGGGTTTTACATGAATCTTTTTACGTCTCTCTAAATAAATTTCATCATTGAAATATGTTTTAGAGATGCATGGCTGTTTTGACATTTTAATCTCTTTTTGACTAATTTGTGGGATTTCTCTGTGGGACTTTGACTTACTCTGCCACTCCTGCCGTCTGGCGATATCGATTACCTTGGCAGCTTCCAAAATAGATTCCTTGTCAGATGCCAATACTCTGGTTACAGGATCTAAGAAATTGAACTTCTGTATAAAGTTATCTTTTAAATTGAACAAGTTAGAACAAATTGCTTTATATGCTCTTTGGTAAATAGACATGAATGTAAAAGTACATTCGTTCCAGCCAATTCTTAATTTATTCAAAATGTCCAAAGTAAGAACCTCTGTAGCATTGCAGAGTAACCTTAACCGTCCTACGTCATCAAAATGTAACCATTCATCATTGTCAAAACACTTTTTTACTTCTAGGCATCTACTTATATTTACTGGTAGCCAAAGTCTAAACAATTGGTTTTTTTGCTCATTTGATAGATCAAATTTCTCAGCAAAACTCTCAAAAATGTCTGCATTCCTGCATACATGCACTTTCTCATCATATGCAGGTAAATCCTTACTTAGGTTTATCAAGTACCCTTGTAACTTCAGTTTTAAGCTGGCTTCCTTTATATTTAAAAGTTTCTTCTGAAAAGAACTGTCTTCAGCATGGCCCATTGACACATTCTCTTCAGAAATACTACACTGCGTAGCTGTGTCTATTTTTGGATCAGTTACAGTCGTTACACTAGGATCCATACATTGTTCAACAAAAGAATGATAAACATTCACCAAATGTGCAATGTTTCTTAATTTTAAATCTTCATCTAAGTTTCTATTCATAGCACTACATTGTGAATACAAATGCATCCATGCTATACTTAAATCTGGCTTATCACTAGACTTTACTGTACATTCTACAGTACATTTCCCAATAGAAGATAAAGTTTCCATACTTACAAACTTGTTTGTGATCATCAGCACAGTCACGTGTCTGGATTCCCGTTGTCCTTCCTACTGTCCTTAGGTTCTCCGTGTTCCGAAAGCTTGAAACGTATGTCTCTGGGGTCTCGACTCTTCCCCCCTGTTCAAGCTAAAGGAGCTTGGTATGGCTGGCACGCCAACTGTAGAAAATGGCGTTGGCACCTGTAGTTTATGGCTCGCCGCAATAGGATGACATCAGAGGGTTTCTTTATAAAATGGAGATTTATTGCTTCTTCTTTAAAAGTAGTGGAAGTTACAGAAATGAATATAAAAGAATATCAGGGAAACGTCTTACAGTCTTTAGTGTCTAGTGTCCATAGTTCATATATCCTTTGAAGTGAAGGGTTTGTCTTACAAATCGTCACGAGCTTCAGGCAGCTGTTGCTTCACTCAAGCATCCTGGGAGACATTCCTTCCTTCACGCTTCCATCATGGATTCCTCACGCTTACATCACAACCTTCTCCTTGAAGGCTCTGGATCCTTCTTGTGACATAGGGCTCATACCTTCTGTACAGCCCTGATCCAACCAACCTCCATCTTGGTAACTCCCATCTTATATAGGTTCATGACTCACTGTCAATGTCATGTGTGGGCGTGTTCATTATACTTGAGTGTTTTGTGTCTGCACATATATGACCATAACAAATATAGAACTCTTTCTCTATACATCAGCATAACCTGTTTCCACTCATGGATGTATAGTTATCGTGCTGTGTACAGCATTAACACCCTACATAGTCATGGAACCGTGAATAGTGCTGTGTACACTTACGTATCTATTTCCAACTTATACACGTCTCCTTGGTATAGAATATGATATTATGATGTCAGTATTACAATTACTTTATACAGTGAATAGTGTTGTGCTATTATGGTGAGGTCAGCAGTATATATATGACTTACATTATATTATACCAAGATATTGTTCATTGTAAAACACATCATATTTAACAGGGGTATACCATATGTCTCTCTGATATGATCAAAAGACAAAAATTAACATCGTTTCTCAGCTGGTGTAAGTAAATAATACCTTGGTTCTCCCATGGAGAGAAACCTTCCAATCTGAAGAATTCAGGCAACTTAGGGTTACACCATATTGGAGTAAAAGTGGTAAACCCAGTAATCTTTAGCAGTGTTTTAGTCTTGTCCCATACCTTCACCACCAAGGCCAATGTGGGAAGCTCCCTTCCCCTCCCCTCCATTTTGTTTTCCCTGACTCTTATGTCATAATGGGCAGACTTTGGCCACTAGCCCAGTTTATCAGTCGCCCTGCTTGTCCCATATGCGTTCTAAGCCCCCATCCCCTAATCTGCTGTAATTGAGAAGCAAGAAAGTAAATACAGTGGTGCCTTGGATTACGAGCATAATTCGTTCCGGGGCTGTGCTTGTAATCTAAATCCACTCTTAAACCAAAGCAAATTTTCCCATAAAAAATCATAGAAATGCAGACAATTGGTTCCACACCCCAAGAATAATTATTTATTATTCTGTAAAACAAATAAAACACACATTCAGAAACAGCAGAATATGTGATATTATAAGTTACTTTACAGTAATGTAGAGGATGGGGAACACAAGGGCTGACAGAGACTTCAGGGAGCATAAAGGAATGAGCACGGCAGATGTGGGCACATACATGCAGCACTCTCTGTCCAAGGAGAGAGGGGTTACAGCTATGAAGAGATTACCTCCACCATCCTGTCCTCTGATGTGGGCCCTTCTAAAGTGGATCTGCTACGATTTAGGGAGTTGTGCATAAATGTACAATAATTGTGGCATCAATATCATTTTTATTAGATTACCCCGGCCCACCACTGATAATGAGAGTTTACACCAGGTGTCTATTTTAACACGAAATTTGAGCAGCAGAGGGCTTATATTAACCGCTAAACGACCGCGGGCGTACATTTACGCCCTGGCAGCCCGTGCCTTAACGCAAATCGATGTAAATGTACGCCCGCGGTTTCCCCGATCACTGTGTGTACACATATAATGTATAGCAGGCCATCCTAGCTTGTCGGCACGGTGGGTGGTTGGGCTAGGTAGCTGAGGGGTCCAGAGCAGGTATTTGGGCCTTACTCACCTGATCGGCGTCTTCTGGGTCCGCGACGGCCTCCTCGGCTTTTTTCGGGTCCCTCGTCGTCTAACTTCGTCTTTTTCCGGAATTTGTTTCTACTGCCCCCTAGCGGCTGATAAGTGTATATTATACACTTATCAGTAGCTACAGGGATGTTCAGCATGTAGAAAATGTTTCCCCCCCCCCCCCCCCCCAAATTTTTTTTCTTTAATTTTTTGCACCCTACCGCCGCTGAGTGCTTATCAGCATCGCACGTAAGTGCGCTGCTAACCAGCGACTCCTCCTTTTTGGCGTAGGGTAAGTGCGGCATTTATCAGCAACTCCTTTTTTGGCGTAGGTTTTTTTTATACTTAATTTAAAAAAAAAAACATGTAAAAAAACACTACATTATACAAAATAAAGTTTTACACTACACTACTACACATTTACATACCCCATATACCAATCCCCATATAAAAATCGCCCCCAGGGTGTTTTCGGCATCAGACGCATACGTTATTATTGCCTCAGACACAGAAACAGCCAATAAGGATGAATGGGGGATCCTTTTTTCCTCCATTCATCCTCATCATCCAGTGACGTGTCTGGGGGTAGCGTAGCGTACGCTGCCCCCCAGACACGTCTTTTCCGCCAGTACCATCCCAATAAGAGATCACGGTATGGTGTGAAATTCTACAAACTCTGTGAGAGTACCTCTGGGTACACTTACAGATTTAGGGTACGTGCACACTGCAGAATGGCAAAGGATAACCCTTTGTGCATTCCACAGCTGGCACCCGCCAGCGGACTGATGCAGGCGCGCGTCTCCACCCGTGTCATAGACTCCATTCTATGCACCTGCGGATTCCGTCGTCCGTCCGAAGAATGAACACGTTCCTTCTTTGGACAAAGGGCGGAATCCGCCCGTACCTAGAATCAAGTGTGACACGAGCGGAGACACACGCCTGCATCAGTCCGCCGGCGGGTGCCAGCTGCGGAATGCACAAAGGGTTATCCTTCTCCATTCTGCAGTGTGTACGTAACCTTAGAGTGTATGAAGGAAGGGACACCCGAATCTAGCTCCCAGATGCCCCCCCTCCATCCTCCGAGTTAGTGGGAAGATCGTCCGGGAACTGATCT
The DNA here is from genome assembly GCF_027789765.1 of Dendropsophus ebraccatus. Taxonomy (NCBI): domain Eukaryota; kingdom Metazoa; phylum Chordata; class Amphibia; order Anura; family Hylidae; genus Dendropsophus; species Dendropsophus ebraccatus. Next base: position 38,167,260 of record NC_091467.1, on the reverse strand, counting down.
TCCCACTGCTGGATAAAGGTTACCACCTGTATGGGGATAACTTTTATTCCAGCACCCCCTTTTCCGGTCCCTCGCTGCCCGAGCTACTGTAGCTTGCAGCACGATCCGAAGATCAGAAGCAGTAATAGAGCCCTAATATTTAGCAGCCATGGAGCGGACCCAGCGTTTCTGGATATGAAAGACCCCGTATCGCACCAGGGCAACATTTTCCAGGTGACGTCCCCCACACTGGAAAAAAGGAGACCCCAGAAGAAGTGCAGAGTGTGGCGTAACAGGGGGATCAGGAAGGACACCATTTTCACCCCGGCCTCTGCATACTGGATCGCTTCAAAGCGTACCACACGTCATTGGAGTTCCACATGTTCTAAATTCTGTCCCTTATTCTTATTTCAGGGGCCACGTTGATCCAGGGATTATTCTGATTGCCATTATGGAGTCGGGAAGAAATTTTTGCCCTGTGATGAGGCTACTGTCGTCTGCCTCACGAGGGTTTTTTGCCATCCTCTGGATCAACTAATAATTGGCACAATACCCCCAAATAAATTAAAATTGTCCCTTTTCCCCAGCTAAATAGGTATGGCTGCCATTCCCATTAGAGACTTGCCATGATGCAATTACAAAGCCTCTGTGCGGCCAGGACAGTAGAAACCCCCCACAAGTGACCCCATTCTGGAAACTACACCCAATAAGGAATCTAACAAGGGGGGCAGCGGGGAAATGGTCCCCTGGTGACGTGCACATTTGTGCTGTGAAAATGAAATACTTATGTATTTACATATGTATATACATATGCCCGTCACCAGTGGGGTCCATATGCTCACTGCACCCCTTGTTAGATTCCTTATGGGGTGCAGTTTCCAGAATGGGGTCACTTGTGAGGGTTTCCCACTGTCCTGGCAGCACAGGAGCGTAGTAATTGCTTTATTCCAGCCTCTAAATGGCGCTTTGTCCCTTTGGTGGCTTGCCCTATGCCCATATGGCACATTATGTCCACATGTGGCGTATTTTCGTACTCAGGGGAAATTGCCCTACACGTTTTGCATTCATTTTCTTTTTAACCCCTTGTGGAAATGGAAAAAATCAAGGCTAGACCAACATTTAGGGGGAGATTTATCAAAGGGTGTAAAATTTTGACTGGTCCATATGGACCCCAATGGTGACGGGCACAAATGTGGAACAATGTTGTGAAAATGAAATATTAAATTTTTTACACTTTAATGTTGGTCTAGCCTTGAATTTTTCATTTTCACAAGGGGTTAAAAGATAGAAAAACAGACAAAATGTGTAGAGCAATTTCCCCCGAGTCCGTAAATACTCCACATGTGGACATAAAGCACCATGTGGGTGCAGGGCAAGCCTCCGAAGGGAAGGAGCGCCATTTGGATTTTGGAGGCTGGATTTGGCTAGAATGGATGATGAACACCATGTCGCATTTACATAGCCCTCGTGCTGCCAAAACACTGGAAACCCTCCACAAGTGACCCCATTCTGGAAACTACACCCCTCAAGGAATCTAACAAGATGGGCACATTTGTGCCACGAAAGTGAAAAAAATCAAATTTTTCACTTTTACGTCACATTGTTCCACATTTGTGCCCATCACCAGTGGGGTCCATATGCTCAGTACACCCCTTGTTAGATTCCTTGAGGGGTGTAGTTTTCAGAATGGGGTCACTTATGGGGGGTTTCCAGTGTCTTGGCAGCACGAGGGCTCTGAAAATGCGACATGGCCCTTAAAATCCATTCCAGTGAAATCCAGCTTCCAAAAGCCAATTGGCGCTCCTTCCCTTTGGAGGCTTGTCTTGCGGCCGCTTGGCACTTTATGTCCACATTTGAGGTATTTCCGTACTCGGGAGAAACTGTGCTAGACGTTTTTTGGGTTGTTATTCCTTTTATCCCTTTGTGAAAATGAAAAATTGAAGGCTAGAATAACTTTTTAGTGTAAAAAATATTTTTTTCTTTTTTCACCCCACATTGTTCTGAAAATCTGTGAAACACCTGTGGGGTCCAAATGCTCACCGCACCCCTTGTTACATTCCTCGAGGGGTGTAGTTTTCTAAATGGTGTCCCTTAGAAATGACCAAATATAACGGAGGCGTTGAAATTCACTAGGCGCTCCTTTATATCTGAGGCTTGTGGTTGCGTCAAACAGTGTAATAGGGCCACATATGGGGTATTTCTATAAACTGCAGAAACAGGTCAATCAATATTGGGGTGAATTTCTCTGGTAATAGGTTTATAATTATGAAAGATATTGCATTACAATAAAATCTCTGCACAGAAATTTAAAATTTTCTAATTTCTTACACACTTAGCTTTTATTTCTGTGACTCCCCTAAAGGGTTAAAAAACTTTCTGGATGTGCTTTTGCAGAGTGTGGGGGGGTGCAGTTTCTGAAATGGGGGGCTTTGGTGGGGCTTTCTAACATACAGTCCCCTTAAATACACTTTAAACCTGAACAGGTCCCTAAAAAAAATCTGATTTTGAAATTTTACTGAAAACAAATTGTTGTTAATGTTTTAAGCTTCCTATTGTCTGAATAAATTGAAAGATAGTTTAATAAATGCCGCCAACATAAAGTAGACATGTTGCTAATGCTATTTAATATATAATTTATGTGGCATAACCATTTTCTTTACAAGCAGAAAAGTTTCAAAGTTGGAAAAATGAAATTTTTCACAATTTTTTCCGATATTTTGTTGTTTTTTTTTTATAAAGATTCGTTATAAGTATCGACTCCATTTTACCAGAACCAGAAATGTAAAGTTCAATATATCACGAGAAAACAATCTCAGAATCAGCCAGATATGTAGAAGCATTCCCAAGTTATTAATGAATAAAGTGACAAAGGACATTTTCATAAAATTTGCCTCAGTCCTTAAGGCCATTTTAGGGCCGGTCCTTAAGGGGTTAACTTTACTGAAATCCCTGACATTAGGGGTTATCATAATACCAAGGTACTTAAAGGATTGAACTATTTGTAAATCAGATTGGACCAACTGGTCAGTATCTGGTAATGGATTTAAGGGCATGACCACGGATTTGGACCAATTTATCAGAATGCCAGATCTACGACCAAAACTTCAATGAGCGAGATAATTGCTGGTAGCGAAGTGCTTATATCATAAACGTGCAATAATAAATCGTCTGCATATAAAGATACACGCTCTTCCCAAGTACCTCTCTGAAAACCTCCTAATGCCGTGGACGTCCGCAACAAACAGGCCAAGGGCTCGATGGTAAGAGCAAAGAGAAGAGGCGACAGGGGGCAACCCTGCCTGGTGCCCTTCCTCAGTGCAAAACCTTTAGATATTCCTCCATTTGCCCACACTTTAGCCTGTACATCAGGCCTGGGCTGAAGCACTGGAGGTGGGCCGACCCACCCCCAGTGGGAGGAAACCTTATCCTAGAGGGGTGGGGGTTTCCTCCCTCTCGGGGTGGGTTGGCCCACCTCCAGTGCTTAAGCCCAGGCCTGATGGTACATTCCCTTTACGTATAAAGGAGCTGTACCCAACTGATGTAACTATTGCCAAACCCCATCCGCCGCATACCAGCCCATAAGTAGGCGCGTCGAAAGCTTTGGCAGCGTCGAGTGAGACCACTGCCAGACAGCCACCTTCCCCTGCTCCCAATTGGATGTTCATATATAATCTACGTAAATTGAGGGCCATTGACCGGTCTGGCGTGAAGCCAGACTAATCTGAATGGATCAGTGGGGTAATAACCTGTGTCAGACGGTTCGCCAGTGCCTGCGCAAGAAGCTTGACGTCTTTATGCAGGAGGGATATGGGTCGATAGGACCCAGGTTCCGTTCCTTGCCTGGCTTGGGAAGGACTACGATGGTGGCTTCTCGAATGGACGCCGGCAAAAGCCCAACATCTAGTGCCTCTCGATAAACCTTCAGCAGCTGTGGGAGAAGGATTTCCTGTTTTTTTTTAAATAAAATTTTGCTTAAAAGACGTCACATCTAGGGGCTTTCTCATTAGAGAAAGATTGGAGAGCTTTCTCCAACTGTATAAGCCCATCAAGCTGTTCTCTCTGGACAGCGGTTAATCTAGGAAAAGATATAGGGGGAGATTTATCAAACATGGTGTAAAGTGAAACTGGCTCAGTTGCCCCTAGCAACCAATCAGATTCCACCTTTCATTCCTCACAGACTCTTTGGAAAATGAAAGGTATAATCTGATTGGTTTCTAGGGGCAACTGAGCCAGTTCCACTTTACACCATGTTTGATAAATCTCCCCCATAGACTGCAAATATTGTTCTATGTTCAACTCTGAGACTGTCAGGACCAATTGATATATTTCTGAATAAAAATCATATAGGACCCCCAGAATTTCCTCATCTGTTCGAACTAAGTGACCTTCTAAGTTAGTTCTATTATACGGGGTGGGCCAGACTGTAATTTCACTATTGTAGCTAGAAGGTGACCAGCACTCTCCCCTTCCTGGAAGTATCGTTGTTTTTGGAAAAACCTCTTGTCCTTTGCAACTTTTAAAAAATGTTCACTATAGGACTTATAAGCCTCTTCCCAATTAGCCTTGGCGGTAGGCAATGGGTGCGTCACCATTGCATTCTCAGTGTCCCTGACTCTATTCTGAAGTACAAAAATAAACTCTCTTGATTTGGTTTTGTAGGTATTTATTTTGTCGATGTAAATACCGCTCATGTAAGCTTTCATGGTTTCCCATACACAAGTTATCGTGGTAGAACCAAGATTCACACGGAAAAATTCCTTAATAGCCATATCCAGGGGCATAGCTAAGGGTTCAGCCTAGAGGGGGCAAGTGAGTCTCAGTGGGCTCCTAACCAATTATGTTACCCATAGGGAACTTCAGTTGATGACAATGCTTTCCGAATAATAAAGGGTATTTTCCATCACATTATTTATAGTGAAAAGGGACTGAGAACAGCAGAAAAGACTTTCTACATGTCACATATATAACCATGTAAAAATTAAAGGGGTTATCCAGCATTGCAAAACATAGCTGCCTTTTCCAGAAACAGCGCCAATCTCCTCCAAAGCTTAGATGTGGTAGTGCAGTTCAGTTCCACTAAAAGAGAATGGAACAAAGTTGTAATACCACAAACAACATATAGGAAGCTGTGGCACTGTTTTTGTTTTCTAATTAGCCCTCCACCCATCCATTCTTCTATCTCTTTATCTCATATCTATCTGTCTAATATCTATTGGGCAGTGTGAGGACTACACAATAGCTGATGGTCAATGACCAAATTAGCAACACTCGAAGGGGATACCCGCAATACCAATAGAATAAATGTATAGTTGCTGGGTAATGCTGGGTAATAAATAGTCCCATGCAGTTCAAGGCAAAAATACTAAATAACCTAGATACAAAAAAGTCAGACTACTGCAACATAACTAAATGGAATGCTTACTTTATTAATTCATAAAAACAATACATGATAATACATTAAAAATGTAGGAGAAATCAGCACTGATAATTATGGTGTACAGGGTATATGAGAGCAGCCAATTTATGCCTCCATGTAGTATTTAGACCCAATTTTAGCCCTTGTATAGTTTGCAGGGTCCCTCTATACCAGGGGTGGGGAACCTCCGGCCCACGGGCCGCATCTGGCCCCTGAGACCTCCCGATGCGGCCCGCAGCTCCCCTGTAATGTGCGCTGCTCTGGAGGAGGAAGAAGCCGGCGCACACAGCATCCTCCTGTGTCTATGCCGGCTTCTTCCCCAGCAGAGCAGCGCGTCTTCAGTTTCCTGCGGGCCGCGCGCGATGACGTCATTTCATCGCGCGCCGCCTGCAGGAGAAGACCGGCACAGAGGACCTGGGACATAAGAGGACGTGGGAGAGAAGAGGACCTGGACAGCGTGGGAACGGAGGTAAGGTGAGTGGGATGTTTATTTTTTTTATTTGCGGGTTAAATAGGCTACCAGGGACATGACAGATGGGGGTTAACTAGTCCACCAGGGACATGACTGATGGGGGTTAACTAGTCCACCAGGGACATGACTGATGGGGGTTAACTAGTCCACCAGGGACATGCCTGATGGGGGTTAACTAGTCCACCAGGGACATGCCTGATAGGGGTTAACTAGTCCACCAGGGACATGACTGATGGGGTTAACTAGTCCACCAGGGACATGACTGATGGGGGATAACTAGTCCACCAGGGACATGCCTGATGGGGGTTATTTAGGCTACCAGGGACATGACTGATGGGGGTTAACTAGTCCACCAGGGACATGACTGATGGGGGTTAACTAGTCCACCAGGGACATGACTGATGGGGGTTATTTAGGCTACCAGGGACATGACGTATGGGGGTTAACTAGGCTACCAGGGACATGACTGATGGGGGTTATTTAGGCTACCAGGGACATGACTGATAGGGGTTATTTAGGCTACCAGGGACATGACTTGGGGGTTAACTAGACTACAAGGGGCATCACTGGGGGTTAACTACAATAGCAGGGGCATCACTGGGGATTAACTACAATAGCAGGGGCACTAGGGGAACAATACTTTGCCCTGGGTGCTGCAAACCCACGCTACTAATTGCTGCGCATGGTATGCGGCCCTCGAATGATTTTATTAATGCCCGACCGGCCCTCGACATGGAAAAGGTTCCCCACCCCTGCTCTATACTCTCATATAGTAAAAAAAAAGCCACCACCTATACCCTAGCATAGTAGATTATCTCCCTTGTTCATCCATATAGAAGATAGACCCTCCCTCGGTACCCCCATATATTAGTGAGGCCCATCTTTACCTTCATATTGAAAAGCAGTTTCTCTGTGCATCCATATAGTAGTTAGGCCTCTGTGCAGTGGCGGAACTACCACCGTAGCAGCAGTAGCTGCTGCTACGGGGCCCGGCTCATCAAGGGGCCCGGCAGTGGGGACTGCGGGGACTGCCTGTGTGATGTCCCCTGGTTAGCTCTGCAGGACGTTTGTCCTGACACTAGCTAACCAGGGGAGAACGATGTTTGTAGAACTGCAGGGCAAACACTCACCAGCAGGGGGCAGCATCAAAAAGTACGTGGGGAGAGAGGGAGACTAGCCTGTCAGCTGCTGCACGGAGCATCCTGTGAGGTAGGATAACCTCTGACCCCTAGCCCTCTCCCGCCGGACCTCGGAGAGATACTGACAGCTCCCTCCTCCTCCTCCTCATGTAAGTGTACACTGTCTCTGATAAGAGGTGTGTGTGTGTGTGCGTGTGTGTGTTTTATTTCTACAGGAGCGGTGACATTATAGGACTACAACTCCCAATGTGGTCTGTCTGCTGTCTGTGCCCCCCTCCCCCCAAAGACACAGACAGACCACACTGGGAGTTGTAGTCCAACACTGTCTATATAGAAAGCAGCCCTGTGACTGCAGCTCTTGTAGGACTAGGCTGCATCATGTATATGTGTGTGTATGTATGTATATATATATATATATATATATATATATATACATACAGTAGCAGGCTGGAGAAATATATATATATATATATATATATATATATGTGTATGCAGTGCAGTAGCAAGCTGGTAGGCAGGCAGTTACAGAATGGAGGTGTCTGGTATGGCAGCGCTATATAGTCACAGTATGCCGGTATTGGTCAGGTCTGGTATGGCGGTGCTCTCCAGTCACAGTATGGCGGTATTGGTCAGGTCTGGTATGGCGGTGTTATCCAGTCACAGTATGGCGGTATTGGTCAGGCGTGTTATGACAGTGTTATCCAGTCACAGTATGGCGGTATTGGTCAGGTCTGGTATGGCAGTGTTATCCAGCACAGTATGGCGGTATTGGTCAGGTCTGGTATGGCAGTGTTATCCAGCACAGTATAGCAGTATTGGTCAGGTCTGGTATGGCAGTGTTATTCAGTCACATTGTGTCAGTATTGGTCAGGTCTGGTATGGCAGTGTTATTCAGTCACATTGTGTCAGTATTGGTCAGGTCTGGTATGGCGGTGTTCTCCAGTCACAGTATGGCGGTATTGGTCAGGTCTGGTCTGGCAGTGTTATCCAGTCACAGTATGGCAGTATTGTTCAGGTCTGGTATGGCTGTGTTATCCACTCACAGTATTGCGGTATTGGTCAGGTCTGGTATGGGGGTGTTATCCAGTCACAATATGGCGGTATAGGTCAGGTCCGGTGTGGCGGTGTTACCCACTCACTGTATGGTGGTATTGGTCAGGTCTGGTGTGGTGGTGTTATCCAGTCACAGTGTGGGGGGCCCCATTGGAAAGTTTGCTATGGGGCCCAGCCATTTCTAGTTACGCCCCTGCCTCTGTGCCTCAATATAGTTATTTCCCTCTGTTTCCATGTAGTAGTAGTTAGGCACCTCTGTCCCCTCATATAGAAGTTAGACTACCCTCTGCGCATCCATCTAGTATTTAGACCTCTCTGTGCAGGCAATCCCCCCCCCCAAAAAAAAGGTAGTATCCTCCATGTAGGAATCCCCTCCAGCACCATCTCATGTAGGTAATCCCCCTGGTATGTATTCCCAATGCAGCCACCCCCTTCATCTGCAGTAATCTCCTTGGTAATCCTCCTGGTGGTTAGACACCCCCCCCCACCACTGTGAGTAGACTGTACCTCCAAATTAGGTGCCCCCTTTTCAGTTAGCACATCCCATACCACAACCCCCATAGATAACATCCTTCATCCACCATCACTCATGTCCCACATCTCTAAGGGAGGGAACGGCCTTTTGTGGCCACAACAGTGATTGGCAGGGTCTCTTTGCCTTGTCAATCACCCTGCTGCATTCAACTGTAAGTGCATACAGCTAAATAGTCAGACACAACATTCGTTAGCCGTGTGGGCCCCCCAGAAGCACTGGTTGCTGAACAGTGGCCACCTACAGCCAATAGACATTTGTTAAGTCTGTCTGGAAAAGCAATAGCTTTTGCGGACAGCATTAACTGGCATTACCATTAACTGCTGCCATGTGACAGGATTCTTGCTCCTGTTCCCTTTTATCGGTACCTGCCTAGGGTCCCAGAGGGTCTGTGTCCCGATCCATAAAGCCCGACTTCCCTGTGGAGGTGGAGCGAGCGAATCACTGCAGCCAGAGCGTGGCCTCTTTCCTGTGTAGTGCTCCCTCTGCACCATGTTGAATTAGCTGGCGTAGCTGCTGGGCCGCCGGACTTCTCCTCGGTGCCCTTCCTACAATCCGCGCCTCATTCTGCCCCAAAATCAGCCTGGAGCCGTTCAGGCACACTGTGAACCTCTCGGTGTGCTTTTTGTGGGGTCCCGATCACAGGTAGGATGTTGTACAGGATCGCTGTGTGGGGAACTTTGGCTGCACACACCTCTCTACATCAGTGGTCAGGCCACGCCCCCCCATGTGGTGTCCTCTATGGTGAAGTGGGTAAAAAGATTTACCCCTGACCTTTTGATATATATTATTATCATGAAGGGGAAGGAGGGCTGATTCAGTCCCTCCCTCTACTCTTAAGGCCCTATTCCACCAACAGATCTGACGACAGATTATCTGCCAAAGATTTGAAGCCAAACCCAGGAACAGACTATAATCAGAGAACAGGTCAGAAAGGAAAGACTGGATTTATCCTCTTTTCAAATCCACTCCTGGGTTTGGCTTCAAATCTTTGGCAGATAATCTGTTGTCAGATCTGTTGGTGGAATAGGGCCTTAACTTCTGCACTTCCATTTTTTTTTCTCAATCACAAAGTGCCTAGACTCTACTAGACTCTTCAATCTTATTCTGTCTCCCTCTTTCACTCGAATTTCTCTTTCCATTTTTTTTTTCTACGGTTGCTCTTTCTCTTTAAGTAGTGTGTGATACTGTTCTTTGGGGTAAAAAAAAATTGTTGCATTGTTGTGTCTAAATCTTTTGTCAAATTTCTCCTCTGGTGGTGCATTTGGGGCTTTTGCATCCACTAGATGGACCAAATCTCGTAATGGAGAATGCACCGTAAGTAGGGATGTATTAATTACAGGAGAATTATGTACAATTGTATCCATAGTCTTGTCAACTGTAGAAGTGGGATTGTGTTGTTCACTCAAACCCCCCCCCCCCCCCCCATGATTCCTAGTGAAATTCCAAAGGAGTTGCAGCGGTAGTGTGAACCTGTAAACAAGCTGCAGACTGCCGTAAGTTGGGTAAGTTAGGACTGGTTAGGATATCTTCTTTGTGAAAATATACAACAGGTGCTTCATCAAAGAGTGGACCCCACCTTGTGATTTTTCCTTTGTGGGCTATAGTGTTCCTGTTTTTCTATATCGGGTATTGTGCTACTACTTTAGAATATGATTTCATGTCAGGTGCTTTTTCTTGGGGATTTGTCATTCTTACTCATAATATTTTTTAATTTAATGATCGCTTATATCTCCAGACCAGGGGGGCCACAATGGGCACTCTGTCCGAACCCAGTTATGCTAATCTGTTTATTGAGCGGTTCCAGTCCCTATATGTAGAGCGGTGCTCCTGGTTTGGAAAGATTTATAGATGACCCATTTTTGATTTGGAAAGATCCCCAAGAGGGTGGGGGTGGAGTTTTACACCTACCGCAAGTAAGGACCAAATTATATGTTTACTTGGCCATGTGGGGGGAAAGATAGTGACCAAAACAAAATATGTTTTTTGTTATACTTGGTGGTGGCTTATAACTGCTGTTGGAGACCAGAACGATAGTCACCTTTTTCTTGTAAATTAAGTTTTCATTAAAAGTTTTTAAAGGTTTACAGCAGAAAAGAACAAAAATAAAGTCAGTATCCAGACACAATAAAAAAAGAGACAAACAAGGACATTACCATTGAAATAGCTATAACCCAGCATAGGAATAAGTAGAATATTTCGAGGGTCATCATGAGGCCCTGGTCTGAATCACACTTCTGAGCCAACATAAGGGGCCCTTCTGGCCGGGAGGTGGTGCTTAGCAGACCATATTAGGAAGGGGAGGGATGGAGGGAAGGGGGGTAGAGGAGAAGTGTCTGAAAGTCCAAGAGGGCGGTCAGGTGGCCTCGCAGGCCCACCTTAGGGACTACATAAGCCATTGTGAAAAAGAAGGGCCCGACTTGAAAGTGGTCCGACTTGAAAGTGGTCCAAGGAAGCCAAGTGCAATCCACCTTCTCGGTCCGACCATGTTCCTCTGCTGTTATGGACTCCATACGATGCAAGAAGTCCATTTCAGCTACCCACTCAGCCATGGCAGGAGACTTCCAATGCCTGGGGATGACAGTTCTTGCTACCGTTAAAAAAATGGCAGAATAGTCCCTTTTAGGCAGCTGAGGAAGGGCCAGGTATGAGTGATAGCAAGGCCAGGCTGGGAGAAGGAGTAACATCTTTTTCTGTAACCTTGATATATATCTCAAAGACAGCATGCCAGAGAGGTTGCCGCACTGAGTAGTCCCACCATGTGTGAAGCATTGATCAGAAGGATACTCACCCTTGATGTCATCTGTGCTCATCTCTGCCTGGGGAATTTTCTACCTGGCTAGATCCAGGACAGTTTTTTTCGTTTGCCTGCATCCTGGTGTTTCACTGCAATAGTCCCTGGCGAGCAGCGGTGAATTCTGTTGTAATGTAGTGCCTATATACAGGGCATGGAGCGGTGCAGTCCTGCAGACTGTAGAGCAGAATGCCGGTAGAAACAAAGCACTTTGCTTAGCTCCTACTGTAAATTTGCTCATCTCTATATACAACTCTAAGTGACTTTTATAACTTTTATTTTACTGCTTTTAAAAATTAAACTTTTTTTTTTAAAGCTTTTATTTTGGTAATAGAGCACTTTTAAAAGGTGCTATGATCTGTACTTTCTACTGGTATCCTCCTTGCATATATGTGACTTTTATTATAACTGCACTGATCTCTCATAGAGATTATTGCAGTACATATGAAATTCATTAATCAATTATATCAGTGCTACTGGAGCCCATAGTAATTGAGCGCAGAGCTTGACAAGTAAAGATTGCCCCTCTGCGATTGCATTGCAGGGGGAAGCAATCTCACCCCTAGACCACTATGGATGGGTTTTTAAGCCATTTATGTGCCACTCTCGGCCTAATAGCCACGGTCTCCAGCTGCTGACAGCCTCTCTGAACACGGGAAGCGGTAACATGGTGTACATTTATGCCACATGCAGAAAAAGTTTCCTTCTGGCAATCAGAATAAAACCTGCATCAGAGAGCCTTCTCCATCTAGTTAATAGAACAGAAATGCATCTAGAACCCTTTTGAACTCTTTAATTGAATTAACCATGACCACTTTCTTTGGTAGAGAATTCCATTTTCTGACTTCTATCACAGTAAAGAATCCCCTTCTGTGCTGATGTAGTAACTTTTTTTCCCCCAAGATGTAGGGATGTTCACTTGTTAGATATAAAAGATAAAGAGATCATAGGAGACAGCCTCAGGAAGACATGTATGGGCAGCAGTAAATTAGCAGCAAGATTGTTATGTTAAAACTAAGGATACCATGTTTCAAGGGTTACATCCCTCTTCATCATGTTAAAGAGAACCAATCACCTGATATTAACTGTCCCTATAATAAAAGATTCTCTCTCCCTAAGTCTATTCCTGAAGATTCAGACTGCCTGTGCAGTCTGTATCTTATGTTTTTATCTAATCCTGTATAGCGGAGAAGTAAGGCTGGGGGCGGCCATCTTGATGACGTCAGTGGTGCGTTATCGTAATCAAGATGGCGCCCGGCTTTACTGCACCGCTACAGAGGACTGGGTAAAGTATAAGATACAGACTGCACAGGCAGTCTGTATCTTCATGAAGTTTATTTCTGAAGATACAGACTGCCTTTTGCAGTCTGTATCTTATACTTTACCCACTCCTCTGTAGCGGTGCAGGAAAGCCGGGCGCCATCTTGATTACGTCCCTTGCGTTCCAGCGCTGGAACGCACCACTGTGACGTCATCAAGATGGCCGCGGCCCCTGCCTTACTGCTTCCGGCCTTACTGCTCCGGTATACATGATTAGGTAAAAGCATAAGATACAGACTGCACAGGCAGTCTGTATCTTCAGGGACAGACTAATAGGCCCAGTTAGGATAGACATACACAGCGATCTCGCGCTGTATAGCGCGGGATCACTGTGTATTTACAGAGCGGCGGCAAAGGCTCATGGGAGCCCTTCCCGCCGCTCGGCATGCCGGGAGCTTCCTGTCGCGCGCCGGCTCTTTTGAAAAGAGCCGGCGCGAGACAGGAAAAGAAAATGTGTATATTGCAAAAACGCGGCCATAAAAGTAATTATTCCTAATTACAAATATTAATAAATATGACCCCCGGACGAAGGCAACGAAACGCGCGTCGGGGTGGTGGCGTCCTGGAGGATATACACTGTATACTATTATAAAAGGTATCTAACTGTCTGGATCCCTTGATTTGATGGGGAAATAATATGTGATGAAGGGTGGATCAGAAACTTATGAAATTATCTGTGGGCTGAGTCCATAAATTGAATGCACTTGCACTTTATTATTTATTACATTTACTATAGTGTCCTAATATGTGAATACATCCCCCTGTTCTGTGACATTTGTTGTCGGTCAGAGATTCCAGCATATATGATTTGGTTACTTTAGAAACATCTCCAGGATAGTCACTGTTCTCTTTTTTAATGTTTGGTCTGTCTCTCTCTTTTATGGTAGTGGTTTTTATGTATATTCAATAAAGATATGTATGATATTTGCTACGAAATTTCAGCATTTGTTCTCTTTTTTTTTTTTTTTGAAATATTAATAAAATAAGAATTTTAATCTAATTATTGAAAAAAAAATTAATTTTCGCCCATGATTGGTTCTCTTTAAGGCCATGTTGCTCTTACTGCTGTCACTCATCATAAAATGTATAAATAAATAAAAAAAAAATACAAATCTTGATGAAGTTAATATAACTTTATTAAAGCAATGTATTAAAAAATTTAAAAATGTCAACTTTGTTAACTTTTAATCTTGCCATAACCCTTTAAGATCCTAAACATTTTGTGAAACATAAAAAAACAACTTTATTCTACAGTAAGAAAGTTAAAAACTATTTTCTTTGCTACACATTTTTAATCTCTTGATATCATCAAGGCTGTATGTCCTTTTCTGGAGATTCATTCCTCTAGGTATGTGTGTCCTAGAAATCAAGCCAAGTAGAAAAGTTACTGATGTATATTCCAGACATTTCACTGTAGTCAGAGCATTTTATTTTTCTTGTAACAGTTCAGCCTTTTAAGTTTATTTAAAAAGGTCAAAGCACCCAGACAACACCAATGAAGGCTTTTCATAAGTCTCTATGACATGTCAACTGTTTTCTGAAATTACATTAAAGGTCCTTTTACACAGATTTATCTGACAGATTGAAGCCAAAGCCAGGTATGGATTTAAAAAGGGGAGAAATCTCCCCTTTTTTTATTACCTGTTCTCTGTTTATAGTCTGTTCCTGCCTTTGGCTTCAATAATCTGTCAGAAAAATCTCTGTGTATAAAACTGTATAAAAGTAGTATTCCTATTGGCTTTGGAATCTCATTTCGATAATCAGCCGAATCGGCCCTATCCGGCCGATTATCGTTCCGTGTAATAAAGACAACGATCAGCTGATGATCACGGTCATCGGCTGATCGTTGATATAGGTTCTGACGTATAATCGTCAGCTTCAGAGCGGCCTGTGTCAGCTGGAAGGCCCCTCAGCCAATCACAGGTCGGGACCACCGCGGCCAGTGATTGGCTGAGAGGCCTGTCAACTGAGACAGTCCGCTCTGAAGCCTTGCCACCTAGACAGGTAACGTATATAGTTTAAACAAGGGCTGCAAGGACATCGGTAACAATGTCCCTACAGCCCTTGTTAAACGATTATCGGGCCGTGTAATAGGCCCAGTAAACAAGTTTATAGGTATTACAGGTATTATCAGGCCCCCAGGCCCGTGTAATACCACCCTTAAGGTATGTCCACACTACAAAATCCCGGCAAATCACCCGCCAGGATTATGTGGTGTGGACATACGCTGGGGGGTTTGTAAAAGCAAATTTCGCTATGGATACAGTATTTTATTTCTGGCAGAAGATCAGCTTGAGGCTCACTGACGCACAGATTTTCTACCATGCAACTGTACAAATGCTACCTAAGAACTAGCTTAACTGAATTTAAACCTGCAAAATCTTTGCTTAATCCATCTTCAAAACAAACTTTTAAAAGGTGTCCTAAATAATAAAAAAATAAACCATCAGTAACTCAACTTTCCTATCCTCCTGTGATCCTCTGTTCCGATTCTGACTGGCACCCCAGAGTCTTTGGCACATGGTTGTATCCATGTTTACCAGGTATCCTTAGGGTTGCATCCAAGTTCTTCAGCCAACAGGATTCAAATGCTGACCAATCGGACACTAGCATGCTCAAGTTGTGCTCATCTCCAGCCCTGGTGCAAAAGTGCAGTTCGAGCTATGCCCTTTCCCAACACATTATCACTTTTTGGCAGCAGCTAATCGTTAAAGTGTTTTTCAAAGGAATCCTTTTAACCCCTTAAGGACCCATGTCATACAGGTACATCATGGAATCCTGTCACTTAAGGACCCATGCCGTACCTGTACATCATGGGGTCCGGCGGCGATTTGAAGTGAGCTCACTTCAAAGCATGTGGGGACCAGCTACTATATGCAGCCAGATCCTCACTGTAAATGACGGGCAGCCGCCATTAACTCCTGCAGTGTGACTGCAGGGGTTTAGATCGTTCTAACTGCCAGAGGTCTCTTACCTTCCTCGCGGCAGTCAGATCGGCGATCGATGCATAGAGTCTGCACAGGCAGGCTCTATGCAATGATCACAGATAACACTGATCAATGCTATGCTATTGCATAGCAATGATTAGTGTATGTCATGTAATGTAAAAATGGGGGACTTAAGTGTACAAAAAAAAAATTAAAAACTGTTAAAAAAAATATGACATAGCCCCTTCTCTACTAAAAGTTTAAATCACCCCCCTTTCCCAAAAATAAACATATTATATACCGTAGCGTTCATAATTGTCCAATCTAATAAGATAAATCAATATTGTTCCCGCATGGTGAACGCCGTAGACAAAAAGCGGTAAAAAAAAAAAAAAAAAAAAAACAGGATTGATTATTTTTATTACATTTTATAAAAAAATTTATCAATTATGCCTCATGTACACAAATATGGAATTACTAAAAACTAGAGATCATAGCGCAAAAAATGATAACCCATATAGTCCTGTACATGAAAAAATAGAAACGCTATAAGAGATAAAAAAAAAGGGCCATTGTAATCACACCTATTTGCAAAAAAAAGTTTTACTGTTAATTACGTAAATAGGGACCCCCCCCCCCACACACACACACAATTTGCAGAATTGTATTTTTTTTTTCCTAATTTTACCCCATAAATAATATTTTGGGGGTTCCATCATACATGGTATGTTAGATCAAAAGGAAACTTTACAAAGTACACCTGTTCCTAAAAAAAAGAAAAAAAAAACACAAGCCCTTACATGGCCCAGTAGCTGGAAAAATAACAAGGGACAAGGGGGAAAAACAGATAAGCTAAATATAAAATTGTCCCGATCCTTAAGGCCATTTTGGGCTCTGTCCTTAAAGGGTTAATGTGCTTGGGCAGGTGATAAACATAAACCAGCTGAACCTGTCTTCATCATGCCACTACTGCAGTCACAGCACTTCTGGGATCTGGGTCAGCACACTCAATCACTCTCAGAGACTTCCACAGCCTCACTGCTCTTACAAGTAGAATCCCTTTCTGCGCGGGTGTACAAACATTTTTTCCTTAGGCGTAGATTATGTTACAGATACAGTCCTAGGTATAGGAGCCCTATATACACCGACAGTTATGCGTTTACATAAATTGTAACTTATGCACATGGCAGCTGCCCCTAATAACCAATGTAATTCCAGCTTTCTTTGAAAATGGAAAAAATTGTCATAATGGTTGCTAAGGCTTCAGAATACCTTCCCAACTATCATTAGTGTGTGTGTGTGTGTGTGTGTGTGTGTGTATATAGAGGATGTAGTCAGACACAGACTGCTTTATGAAGTAATATCTGATCTCCAGAGCACTCCACTTATTATTTCTATTGGAGCTACGAACAGCTCTAATTATATGTCACCTAAGTGCTTGAGTGGAGATTCTCCCATTCATTTCTATAGGGTGGTCTTCTCCACCGCCCTCCTCTCCTGTACAACTGGCAATGACAGGGCCTTTGGGCTAACCTTCCCGGGCACCCAATGTATCAGTGTGCCAAATCTGGGGTCAAACAGTTCAGGCATTCGGAAGTATATAGAGGACAGAGGGATAGATATATACACTCACCGGCCACTTTATTAGGTACACCTGTCCAACTGCACGTTACCACTTAATTTATAATCAGCCAATCACATGGCGGCAACTCAGTGCATTTAGGCATGTAGACATGGTCAAGACAATCTCCTGCAGTTCAAACCGAGCATCAGTATGGGGAAGAAAGGTGATTTGAGTGCCTCTGAACGTGGCATGGTTGTTAGTGCCAGAAGGGCTGGTCTGAGTATTTCAGAAACTGCTGATATACTGGGATTTTCATGCACAACCATCTCTAGGGTTTACAGATAATAGTCCGAAAAAGAAAAAACATCCAGTCAGTGACAGTTCTGTGGGCGGAAAGGCCTTGTTGATGCCAGAGGTCAGAGGAGAATGGGCAGACTGGTTCGAGCTGATAGAAAGGCAACAGTGACTCAAATAGCCAACCGTTACAACCAAGGTAGGCAGAAGAGAATCTCTGAACGCACAGTACGTCCAACTTTGAGGCAGATGGGCTACAGCAGCAGAAGACCACACCGGGTGCCACTCCTTTCAGCTAAGAACAGGAAACTGAGGCTACAATTTGCACAAGCTCATCGAAATTGGACAGTAGAAGATTGGAAAAACGTTGCCTGGTCTGATGAGTCTCGATTTCTGCTGCGACATTCGGATGGTAGGGTCAGAATTTGGAGTCAACAACATGAAAGCATGGATCCATCCTGCCTTGTATCAACGGTTCAGGCTGGTGGTGGTGGTGTCATGGTGTGGGGAATATTTTCTTGGCACTCTTTGGGCCCCTTGGTACTAATTGAGCATCGTTGCAACGCCACAGCCTACCTGAGTATTGTTGCTGACCATGTCCATCCCTTTATGACCACAATGTACCCAACATCTGATGGCTACTTTCAGCAGGATAATACGCCATGTCATAAAGCTAGAATCATCTCAGACTGGTTTCTTGAACATGACAAGGAGTTCACTGTACTCAAATGGCCTCAACAGTCACCAGATCTCAATCCAATAGAGCATCTTTGGGATGTGGTGGAACGGGAGATTCGCATCATGGATGTGCAGCCAACAAATCTGCGGCAACTGTGTGATGCCATCATGTCAATATGGACCAAAATCTCTGAGGAATGCTTCCAGCACCTTGTTGAATCTATGCCACGAAGAATTGAGGCAGTTCTGAAGGCAAAAGGGGGTCCAACCCGTTACTAGCATGGTGTACCTAATAAAGTGTCCGGTGTGTAATATTATATATATATATATATTATACACATATACATACACACACATACATACATACATATACACACACACACACACACACAGTGGTTATAAAGGGGTCACCCCTCAGACATCGTTCTTCTAAACTAAAGTTACACATTCCTTTTTTTGCGGACCATATTATGTCTGTGATTTTTAATCTGCGATCCACAAAAATGCATCTATATTTTTTGCAGATCTGTAAAAGTGGAAAGTACTGGAGAGTATCTATAATTACAGATTTATATTTTGGGGATGTAACGTCCACAAATTTAGACAATCCCATAGACTTCTATAGTTGTGTCCAAGCCTCAATTACGGTCCACACTAGGGCATGTCAAAAAAAAGTTTGCTATGGGTCCCAGCCATTTCTGGTTATACCCCTTGCTCCAAATAGTTTATTGCCTGCCTCCCAACACTATGCCACTGTTCTGCCCACCTGCAAGATGATGAATTTGTCCCCTGCCTGCCCATTGTAAACAGTGTCTCTTCTTCTGAAGAAACAAGTGAATTTAGATTCAGACTCAGTAGTATGTACTCTATATTGCTCATGATTAAGGAAACATGTATTCTCACCTAGGATAAAACTTTTGTGACATTGTTGAGTAAGGGCTGAACACATCCATCTTCATGCAGATCCTCTGCTTTGGACATAAAACACGCTAACATGAATCATATGTTAAACATTTTAGTTCACATAAAGAGATTAAAAAGATGCAACTATGAATTATTGACACATGCACAAGAAATACCAAATACTGAAGCCAACTATTGACCCAATGATTTAGGCAAATGTCCTTTTTTCTGCCAAGGGCAATTTATAACATAATTCACAGGCCTAGTAGCATAGCACACTTTCCTGAAATGAAGCACGCTGGCTATTAAAAGTATACTGACTATTACCCCTGTTCTTTGGGTCAGCATGATCACAGAAATATACAATTTATATAGTTTTAATGTGCAATTTTTGTTTTTAAGTAAAGTAGTTAAAACACCTCTATATTCTCAACTGAGACTTCTACAGTATTAAACTACCAGAATAAGACTGAAGTCTGATCCCAGCAGCTGCCAGCGAGTAGCACCCATCACTTCTGTAAAACTTAAGACTGTCCACAAGCTGCCAACATTAATTCTTAATGTACCTTTTAGAGAACCTTAGATGGATTGCAGCCTCCCAACATGCTGCATTAAATGTATGCATGGTGGCACTTGTAATCCATGATAAGCTATGTAAAAAGTACTGTTTTGTACAAGGTCTCATTGACTGCTGAGCAAAGAAGGCCTAGCTGGTAGCAAAGAAAAACTCAACTGGACTCCCCAATTTCAGGACCTACAGACGTTGTACAGCACACCAAGGAGCCGCCATTACAGTATCCTCCATTGCCCTATGCCATATAAAGTAAAAGCAAAAGACATCAATCAGCTTTCCAGGTGCTACCTAAATGTTTTTTTTTCTATTCATTTTACCATTTTCAGCTATAAGGGTATGTTCACACTAAGTAAATTAGGCGTAATTCCACCTGTCTCAGTGTGCCATAGCCTGTCTATGGGAGAGCTTGCACGCCTCCGCTGCCACCGCTCTCCGCTCAGAGAAGTGACATGTCATTTCTTTGAGTGGAGAGTGGAAGCGCGCAAGCTCTCCCACAGACAGGCTATGTCCCACTGAGGCAGGCGGGATTCCATCTGATTTAGACAAGGGAGAGAGAAAAAAGCCAGGCCGCAGCGCCTCGTGTGATACCGTACAAACAAGTCAGTTAAAAATGCAAGGTGCTGATGGGGTGCTCACCTTCAAGCCCCTTGGGCTTTATGCATATCACCCAAATGGGTACCAGGTCTTCAGAAGATGCCAGGATATGGTGCTTCGGTGGAGAGTGCAGGGCTGCAGGCCAACTAGGATAGCCCAAACGGGATGCTCCCAAGTGGGGGCCCGTGGGAATAAGACTAGTCTAGGTACAAAAATGGTGCGTGGCTAATCCATAAATGTTAGCGCTGCCAAAAAGACTCCAAATAGAGGCTGAATAAAGTAAAAATATTTACTAAAAGTGCACAATATTTACGCGTTTCGAGGAACAGAGGTCCTCTTCATCAGAATAGCAGTGCACTGCTATTCTGATGAAGAGGACCTCTGTTCCTCGAAACGCGTAAATATTGTGCACTTTTAGTAAATATTTTTACTTTATTCAGCCTCTATTTGGAGTCTTTTGGGCAGCGCTAACATTTATGGATTAGCCACGCACCATTTTTGTACCTAGACTAGTCCATCTGATTTACTCAGTGTGAACATACCCTAGTACAGCAATATTGTCTGTATATTTTGTAAATATGCAGGAAAAAGAAGGAAGAAAAACAAAAAAAAAAAACTGTTGTAATCACTTTAAACAATAGATAACACTACTTCCGCACTTGCAGGAAAGAGATTTCAACCTAAATTAGCATCCGAAAATTGTATAGTGAGAGGGAGATACTACATAAAAGGAGAGTGTCATGTCATTAGAGGGAACTGGGCCTGACACCTATCTTAACAACCAGTTCCAAATTCTATTATAATTTACTCTCCTTATTTCTATGTATATACACCCAGGCAAAGCAGGGCCAGAACAAAAGACAGTACTAGGTCGGGATAACCACATGTAGGCTGGATTCACACACAGTATATTTCAGGCAGTATTTGGTCCTCATGTCAGCTCCTCATAGCAACCAAAACCAGGAGTGGATTGAAAGCACAGAAAGGCTCTGTTCACATAATGTTGTAATTGAGTGGATGGCCGCCATATAATGGCAAATATTTGCTGTTATCTTAAAACAACGGCTGTTGTATTGAAATAATGGCAATTATTTACTGTAATATGGCGGCCATCCACTCAATTTCAACATTGTGAGAACAGAGCCTTTCTGTGTTTTTAATCCGCTCCTGGTTTTGGTTGCTATGAGGACCTGACATGAGGACCAAATACTGCCTGAAATATACTGTGTGTGAATCCAGCCTTATAAGGCTGGGTTCACACACTGTACACTTCAGGCAGTATTTGGTCCTCAAGTCAGGTCCTCATAGCAACCAAAACCAGGAGTGGATTGAAAACACACAAAGGCTCTGTTCACACAATGTTGAAATTGAGTGGATGGCCGTCATATAACGGTAAATAACTGCCATCATTTCAATATAACAGCCGTTGTTTTAAAATAACAGCAAAAATTTGCCATTAAATGACGGCCATCCACTCAATTACAACATTATGTGAACATAGCCTTTCTGTGTTTTCAATCCACTCCTGGTTTTGGTTGCTATACAGCCTCACAAATACAGCCTCAAATATACATAGTGTGAACCCAGTTAAAGTGTAACAGTAATTAAATTTATTTTTAGCACAAGCGATTTTAAGAAATTTGATTAAGCTAAAGAGTTTCCTTCTGTACTCAAAAAGCTGTTTTTGTTACTCCCCCCTCCTGAGGGCTGAGGGGAATGAGTAAGCAAGAAAAGCAGAGAAGCAGCTTGTGCTGCCTGGAGACTGGGCATATAAAACGCTGGATTCAATAGTCAGACTGCTCAGTGCAGGTCTGGAACTTGGTGAGAAAAGGGAAGAATGCAGGATGTTATGCTTTGCAAGGCTGCCTTTTCTCCTCTCCATGCTCACTCATCCCCCCTCAGCCCTCTCTGTACAGGACTGTGGCTATGAGTGAGCACTGGCTAATTAATAATTTAGATGCTGCTGTCAAAACGGACAACAGCATTTAAAAGGCACCACCTGGGGTTGTGTCGCAGTATAAACGCCCCCCCACACACACACACAATGCAATCATGGAGGGGCGATACCTGCTTCCTGCCGGGCCGGGACTCAGCGCCGCAACAACGCTGATCCTAGTCCAGCACTTTATTACTATGGGCTCCAGCAGCCCGCAGTCATCATGCACTGATCTCAGAGATCAGTGCAGTACTGCAGTACAGTGCAGATCAGTGCAGTACTGCATTGATCTCTATGGGAGATCAGTTCAAGTTACTGTAGGGACAAAAAAAAGTTTAATAAACAAAAAATCCCACCACATAACACCACAAAGTTTAAATCACCTTTTTCTCACTTTGCAAATAAAAATAAACATGTTTGCTATCGCCGCACCAGTAATCGCCCAAACTATTAAATTATTGCATTCTTGACCTAGCACAGTAAACTGTGTAAGCAGAAAAAACCCTGCCAAAGTGCAAACATCAAATCCAGAAAAATTGTAATAAAAAGTAATCAAAAAAATTGCATATAAGCAAACAAGATTCAGATAGAAAGTACAGATCATAGTGCAAAAAATTACACCTCAAATAGCCCCATAGACCACAAAATAAAAGCGTTATAAGGATAGTAATAGAGCAATTATAAACATATTTCTTTTTTTAAATTGGGAAAATATTTTTTTCCCGTTTTGCAGCAAATTTTATTGAAAAATTAAATCTGTCATTGCAAAGTACAATAAGTGCTTACATGGGTCTGTAGGTGAAAAAATGCAAACACTATGGCCTTTTAAACACGAGTAGAACAAAACACAAGTGCAAAAACTAAAAGCAGCTGAGGAAGGAAGGGGTTAAGGTTCCTCATGTAAGAGGTTTTGTCGCCTCAGTGATGTCATCAGGAAGTATGAGCCATACTTCGGGATGACACTGCTAATGCAACAAAACATACAGAAGGGGCTAAAAGATTTTAAATACAATTCTCTTTGGTGTCTATCATATTGCACACTGACCTTTTTGGAATGCAACAGTGCTAGGTTTATTTTAAAGTGTCACTGTCGTTTTGTTGTTTTAAGAAACTTTGTAACTGGATTTATTAGGCAAATATGCCAATATCTGCATTCAAAAAGACTTTCCCCAGGTCCCCCCCTTCCTTCCTCTCTCTCATCCACAGCTTATTATCAGGAAATCTCGACTCTTTTACACAGTCGGGCCCTGTCTGTTCTATGAAGAGGGGGGGGGGAGGAGGGAGATTAGTCTGCTTGTTCATTATAAAAATGCATTTGTCAGCTAATAAACCCAATTACAAAGTTTTTTAAAATCGCCTTGATTTCTGCAAAAAAAAAATTTTTAAACAACAGTGACATTTTAAAGTTTTTTTTTCTTCCCCTTGGCAAAGTGCCCAAGGGACTGGTGATAGTACACATATAGACTAAGCATATAATGAAGCTCATACACTAACTCAGTCTATTAGACATATATTACACTAAGCGCTCGTTTGGGGCCTTATAACTCCTAGTTGCTATACACCTTCAATAACTGACAACTGAATGATGACTTAGGGCCTTATTACACCAACAGATTATCGGACAGATTTTTTGGGGCCAAATCCAGGAATGGACTATAAACAGAGAACAGGTCATAAAGGAAAGAAAGAGATTTCTCCTTTTTTCAAATCCATTCCTGGCTTTGGCTTAAAAAAAATCTTTCAGATAATCTGTTGGTGTAATAGGGCCCTTACCTGTCAGTTAACTCTTCTATGCCACCCTGGTTGCTCCCATACACAGGAATGCTCGACACTGCTGAGCGATCCTGTCTTCTGTGTGCAGAGGGCTAAGCCGCAGCCTGGACAAGCTCTTCAATTTGATGCCATTACCTGCATTCAAAAAGCCTTTCCCCAGGCCCCCCCCCCCCACCCTCCTCTCTCTCATTCACTGCTCATTATTAGGAAATCTCGACTCTTTTACACAGTCTGGCCCTGTGTAACCTATGGAGAGGGGAGGGGGGAGGAGGGAGATTAGTCTCCAGCAGAGAGCAGAGAAGGATTTCACAGCGGGAGCTGCATGAAAGAGGTATTCAAAGGTCAGAAAGGTCAATGCTGACTGTCAGAGGAGATAGCCGGTGATGTAGCTGTAAATAAACTCTTTGTTGTCCTGTTTTGGTGCCTCATCTCTCTCCAACCCTCCTTTCTACATAGAGAACAAATAAGAAAGGAGAAGAGCTTCAAACTGCTTTTTCATGATAAAAATGCATTTTTCGGCTAATAAACCCAGTTACAAAGTTTCTTAATTGCCTGTACTATTGATTTCTGCAAAAAAAAAAAATTAAAAAAAAAATTAAACAACAGAGACAGTTTTAATAAATGTGGGCCAGTGTGCTTAAAGTGTCAAAGTGCAAACTTAGACCACACCATCTCTAAATATGCTAGAGTTATCAGGCTGTTTGATAAATCTGTTGCACTTAAAGACTGTCTAGTTTTTTGGTGCTAAGCTTACACCAGCGATTACTTGGCTTGAAGTTCATTAGAAGGTTTTGCCAGATTCAAGTGCATTTTTGGTGCAAAGTAGGCCATGTCGAATTATGCATAAACCATGCCTCTTTTTGTACCAGGCGGAAAAGTGTCTAAAAGTCTAAAATGCATAATAAGGCTATGTTCGCACTAACAATGGCAATCATTTAATGCTAAATCATGGCAGCTGCTGTAAAACAGCCATCATTAAAAATTATGAACATTAATAACGTTCATGGTTTTGCAAAAATTGCCGTTGTTTGTACATTGTGTGAATGAACAAACAAATGTGGAGAAAAGTCCCATGCACTACTTTTTTTTACCAAAATTCTGGTGAAGACATATTAGTGAATCTGGGCCATTATGTTTATAGGCAAATCGTGCAAGCACAATATATGCAAAATGCTTGCACAGTTGAATTTGTACTATACTTTTGGAGGTTTCTCATAAGAACCTGGGTATGAGCAAGATATCGCCTATTTATCATGTGCAATTTTTTATTGTTCTTGCGCACTTTTTACATGCGCAAACACTCACATACCTTGCTCCAATTTCATCATTAGGCACACAGGCACATTTTTTGTGTGCTTGCACAATTTTTGAGGGGGCAGTTTCTTTGGCTTAAAGAACTGGCTAGAAAACACACACACACATACTCCATCTGCGAGCTCTGAGAACGGGACACCAATTAGCCTCCCTAAATATTTTATGTAGCCAGAAGCTGTAACTCAATGGTCGGTGACAGGAAGAAAAATACTCCAGGTATCGGACAAACCGGCTCGAGACCTGCACGCGGCAGTTTGGACTGCTTCTTTGCTGTCCCAGACTGTGGACTTGCAGCGGCGGCCACTTCCACCCACAACCCCAGCTCCCGCGTGATCAGAGTGTCCCTGGCTGCTGCCGCACGATCCAGTTCCACAGCATGGCGCTCACCAGCTATCCCTGAAGACAAGTTGAATGATGATGATGCTGAAAATAGCAGTAGTCAGAATAACATACGCATACGGGGGTTACCAGAGGCAACTAAAGCTGCAGACCGTATACCAACCTTACAAGATCTATTTGCTTCTATGCTCAAAAAATACCCCTAGCGGCGAATTTGAAAAAGACTGTGCTTATCGCACCCTAGGCCTGGTCCCTGCTGATATTACCTGACCTTGGGATGTTATTTGCCTCTTACATCATTATAAATTTAAAAAAAATAAATAAAAAAGCATTATGCGAGAGGTCAGAAACATTGACTTTGTACTTTGTTAAAGGGAACCTTCTGCAGAAGCATATAGCATTAGGGCCATTCCATTGTTATGGGTGTTACATTCGTACAGCTTAAAATGTATAAATAAATTAGAAGGACATATATTTATATATATACATTTGTTTTTATGGTATATACAGATGCGTCAATGTATATTTTTAACTTATGTGGTTAAATTGCAGTTTTTTTTAATTAGCTGTAATAAAAAATGTTTAACTAGATGTTACGGGTGTTACGAAAAAAACACCTAGCATCCTGACAGGAGTAAGAAAAGCTCCAAACTCTGCTAACTGGATAATAATTATGTTTAATTTTTTTTTACTGGTTGAAGTTAAGATCCCATACTATATTATTAGATATTTTTATTTAATAATTAAAATTTTCTTTACAAAAAACATAATTGGACTGTTACGGGTGTTACATAGTACAAATGTTTTCAGTCTCCTGTGATTTCTAAAAGTAATACTCTTAATTTTAGACACATTTAAGCCACTGATAGCCCTTTTATATGATTTTAAATATTTAGGGGTGGGGACATTTTTTAACACATTTACTTAGAAAAAATGTCTTTTTATTTACATTTGTATCTTAGATGTTTATTATAAGTTGAAATTGTTGCTGTTAAGGTTATACAAATCCCATATCCCAGAAGGATAAAAAATGTCATATTAGGATCTCTAAATTCTATTGGGCACTTATGACGCTTAATAACGAGGATAAACCTTCTTACTGTAGAAAATGAGAATTAGAATTACATCACTCTTATACTGTCACTGAATGGGGAGAGACATGTGTATGGACTAAACATATATCTAAAAGTATTAAACATTGGGAGATGTCTTAAACATCTCCACAATAGACCTGTCTTACCCTGGGCAGTGTTGGAGAGGTTGTGGCCTAAAAGGTACTTACTGTCGCATGTGGTGGTTCTGTCCAGTTATATACTCCTTTTGGTTAGA
Organism: Dendropsophus ebraccatus; assembly: GCF_027789765.1. Taxonomy (NCBI): domain Eukaryota; kingdom Metazoa; phylum Chordata; class Amphibia; order Anura; family Hylidae; genus Dendropsophus; species Dendropsophus ebraccatus. The sequence goes on along the minus strand of NC_091467.1, from coordinate 38,140,330 downwards.
AATCTATGACATGATATCAGCCTTAGGGCGGGTTCAGACTACGGAATTATCACGGATAAATTCCGTCCGCCTGTACGCGGTCCTTTCTGCCGGCTCCATAGACACCATTCTATGGGCTGGTTGATTCCGCCGAATTGACGTGTTACGAGTGTGAATGGTAACACCCGTAACAGTAAATGTGTAACACCTTAAACAATTTTAACTCGCATGTCCATAGCCTTACTTTTACAAAAGCATAAACTTTCATATCTTTTTTGTTACGGGTGTTACAAGCTGGGGTTGTTTAGTAGAAGTATAATAATACAGAAAGTAATAAAATTTCCAGTTAGATAAAATATGTAGATGTTGCAGACCAATAAACCGTTGTTATAGAACTACAACAGTCAGCTGGAAATAAGCCAAAAAAAACATATGATTCATTATCACTGGAGTCATGCTCTTCAGACACCCCAAAAACATGTTACATTGTTTTTCTTCAGATATCTGTCATGACCTATATATAAAAATATGTAGATTTAACTTTTAATGAGTGAGGGTAAACTTATAATTAAAAAAAAAGGTGGAAAGGCTCAGTTTGGATGGAATGGCCCATTACTTACCTGTCTATCCCAGTTTTGAAACTACCAAAAATCAATTTAATTGAGGGGGGGTTGTTCTGTGTTTGTCCTTCCTGGTTGAGCAGTTCCCAGAATGCAATGCTTTCCCTCAGCTGATTATCACAGTCCCCTACCCATCACAATCAGTATAATTAGTGCTGCACCTGCTTCTGGCCATTCAGAGATGGTGGATCACTCAGGAGATTGGGGGATTCAGCCAAGCCTCCTGTGAGATCAGGCCCTGCCCCATGTCTGCATCATCAGCCTGTGCTCAGCAAACACAACCAATGTGAGACAGAGGCATGGATAATTTGTCTCCTAAGGGGGATAGCAGAAGGAGCAGGAGACAATGTGAATTGGCACAGGGGCCATTTTTTCTACTTCCTGGATTTCTATCAGCTAAAAGTGTGGCAGAACCGTACAGATATGGTAATACATTGTATAGACACAGAAGTAAAAATAACATCCTTTAACCCCTAGACGACCTAGGACGTACCGGTACGTCCTGGAAGTCTGTCCCCAAACGACCCTGGACGTACCGGTACGTCCTGAGCTATGAGCTAACGGTGTGCACCTCACCGTTAATGACACGCTGCAGCATGACATTAACCCCTTAAACGCCGCGGCGTTAAGTGTAAGTGACAGGGGGAGTCCCCTGTCACTTACCGATCGGGACCCCCGCAGTGTGACTGCGGGGGTCCCGATCGGTAAAACGGACTGCCGGAGGTCTCTCACCTGCCTCCGCGCAGTCCGATCGGCGATCTGCTGCACTAAGCCTGCACAGGCTGGCTCAATGAGCAGAGCGCCGATAACACTGATCAATGCTATGCCTATGGCATAGCAATGATCAGTGAATGAAATAAAACTAATCAATGTACAAGTCCCCCAAAGGGACTTAAAATGTATAAAAAAAAAATTAAAATCACTAACACACTACCCCCAAAACCCCTCCCCCAATAAAAATCTAAATCACCCCCCATTTCCCATTATATAAATAAAACATATAAAAATAAATAAACAAATAAACATATAATATACCGTAACGTGCGTAATTAACCAATCTATTAAAATATAACAAGCATCATTGCGAACGGTAAACGGCGTACACGAAAAGAGGGAAAAAAGTGCACGGATTACCGATTTTATGTTACATTATATATGAAAAAAAAGTAATAAAAAGTGATCAAAACGTCCAATCTTCACAAATATGGTATTAATAAAAACTAGAGAGTATGGCGGAAAAAATGACACCCCACACAGCCCTGTAGGTGAAAAAAATAAAACTGTTATAAGCGTCACAATAGGCCCATTTTATTAATATTTAATTGCCAAAAAAAGGATTTCATTATAAAAAAATATATATAACATTAGAGAATCTGTGTAACCTGCATACGGTTGTGTTCGGAATATATTTGGTATTCCGTCATACATGTTATGGTAAAATGAAAGACGCCATTACAAGTACAACTATTCCTGTAACAAATAAGCCATTACATGGCCTTGTAGATAGAAAACTGAAAGTGCTAGAGCTCTTAGAAGGAGAGGAGGGAAAAACGAAAGCGCAAAGATCAAAATTTGCGCGGTCCACTGGGTCATTTTGGGCCTGGTTCTCAAAGGGTTAATGTCAGGGAATTTAACACCCTGCAGCAACACCCTATTCCGCGCACAGAAAAAAAGTTCAGGTGTTACTCCTACAGGAGATTCACTTCAAAATGGACCATATGCCTTAAAAAAATTACTATAATGTGTGGGTATATAGTACTAACCCAGATGCAAGATCTAAGGGGATGACTATTGCCTTGCATAAATCTCATAGCCACTACTACCCCCATCATCAATCTTTGGTGCGCCTACAAGTCATCAGCATATTTGGAGTGGTGATCATCTACCCTAGCACTCTTAGCACAACATCATCAGGTGAATGAATTCTTCACCACTACTTTTAATACTGATTCACGCTATGATGCGCCTGTCATTTTCCTTCTAGCTCTTTGCATTACATGGACCCCTCCCTGGAAACCTGCTCTGTAAAGACTGCTGTACCACATGCTAAAACAAAGCTTGCTCAGTTGGTATTGAGCCTGCATGGTTTGGTAGATGAGGTAAATGTTTTTATAGCTCAGTTTGCCTGGACTCTAAACCCTGTGACCTCCATATGCAATCATGTATGTGTATACTGGACCCTCTATTGGCAGGCTGGGGGTCTCAATAGTTACAGTAATCACCAATCCCACAAGGCCAGAAGGCCTGGGTAATAAAGTCCCCCCCCCCCACCCTCAGGAAATCTGACCAAAATATTACTTAATTCATAAATTAAAATGAAATATATATAGTGGAGTAGACAGAAGAGAGAAAGTTAAAAGTGTGATCTACAATGCTCTGATATAAACTGTGGATAGTACAGACCGGAAAAACGGTGCAATGTAGAGTCTATCCACAGCAGAGCACAATGTGATCGCTGGTTAAAACCCTAGTAATAGCTTTTCTAGGTTTTGCTGCAACAGTGTCCTCAGGAAGAATAGCTATCAAGCACTTCATGGTAAGTGCCCCCTTATATATGTGATCAGTAGGAAGTATGTCCCAGGGACCGCCCCAAACGAGTAATATCACTATCCATCATGGATCTAACCAAGATCACATGACAATAAGTATATGGATGATAGGGTAATGTGATCAGTGATGTCACAAAATGCCTCTAATATGGCCGGTCACATGATCCATTCAGTTTACGTCCCCTAGTGTTTGCATCTATCTTACCTGATTATAAGGTCTACCAAGATGTCGGTAAAACACTTCCAGTGGACCGGCCATGATAGAGGCAGATTGTGACATCACTGATCACATTACCCTATCCATATTACTTATTTATATACTTATTGTCATGTGATCAAGGTTAGATCCATGATGGGATGGTGACATAAGTCGTTTGGGGCGGTTCCTGGGACATACTTCCTACTGATCGCATACATAAGGAGGCACTTACCCTGAGGTGCTCGATAGCTATTCTTCCTGAGGATGCTGTTGTTGCAGCAAAACATGTACAGTAGAAGGGTTTAAACCAGCAATCTCATTGTGCTCTGCTGTGGATAGACTCTACATTGCACCGTTTTTCTGGTCTATACTATCCACAGTTTATATCAGAGCATTGTAGATTGTGCTTTTAGCTTTCTTTCTTCTATCTACTCCACTATATATTTCATTTAAATATATGAACTAAAAGTTATATTTTAGTCAGTTTCCCTAAGGAGGAGGCTTTATTCCCTGGCCTTGTGGGATTGGTGATTACTCCATTTGCAATGCCTTGTGGTCTGATCATTCACCTGTCTACCTGTCTCTGTCGAAGTTTGGTGCCTAGGGAGTGGATGTGGAGGCTGAATGAGACGCTCCTTAGGATTTGACATGTAGAGCAGCTGTCACCCAAACCATTAGAGGTTTTCTACAAGTTCATGCTGGATATGACAGCTCTCTTATTCCAATGGGAAGCGCTTAAATGTATGTGGTACCCTAAAAGGGCATTAGTAGATGCATTAGTAGATGCGTTGTGGGTGGCGCAGAAACAGAATGCTACTGAGGAGGCCCTGACCTGATAAAGTTACAGTCATTGACTGAACGCGTAGAGTTCAGGGACCCCACTCTACGGTAGTTCCCCTTCATAGGGTGACTCTTGTTATCTGTGTCCTATCGCATTTATTCTACATTATATGCATTTTTTGCACTTTGGGGGGGGGGGGGGGGGTTGAATTATTATAGCACCTTTTAGGACCTTATTCATCTTCACTTTATCACATTTTCCACATGCAGTAGGGCTGGATATATTGCATTATATTGTTATTATTCATAACAGAGTGGGAGTTCGGAGGGGGGGGGCTGGGTATTGTCTTGGTTCCCCTCTATGTGTTGTGTAATTTTTTAAGTGTTTTTAGCTTATATTCTGGTCTGTTTGATTTATATTGTGTCTAATAAACATTTTTTTTTATATGGAGAGTGCAGCCTTTTTTGTAGGTACATGTCTTTTTTTATTCTGTTTCCTATTAAGTGTTTTTCAGTGCACCCAATATATTTATTAGTGCATTTCTGTGCTTTTTTATGGTGCCCACTCCTTTTCTGTTGGTTCATCGCCCGATTTCTCTCAAACAGTCATGTGAAACTCTATGCCAAAATGTTAGCATCCCGCCTAAATGTTCACTTCCCTAAGATCATTAATGCAGACCAAGTGAAATTATTTACTGGCAGAGAGGCAAGGGACAACACTCTCAGGACTCTTAGTCTGATGTCCTGGGTTGACCGTTTGTGATCCCCTTTATGCGTATTATCAACTGATGCTGAAAATGCTTTTGACAGAGTGCATTGGGGGTTCCTGTGGTCGGCCTTGGCACAGTCTTGGGATCTCAGTTTGTAGGAAGAACAATGGCACTGTACTCGTTTCCATTGGCTCAGGTCTGTGCTTACGGCTTAGGGTACTATTACACGGGCGACTACAGCCCGATCATTTTAGGAAACAAGCACCAATCTACTAGATCGGCACTCTGTTACTGGATATTAGACAGCCTGATAATCGGGCAGTAAGAGGCTGTATGGAAATTGTTTGCCATGTCCATGCAGCCCTTGCCCAAACACCTGATCCCTTAACTCTCCCCACTCCTCTCTCCGGGAGAGGTAACAGATCAGGTATTTGAGCAATCGACAGCTGTCGGCCCCACACCACTATTACACTTAGAGATGTGCAATCCGCGTCCAATGATTTTAGGTCCAAACCTAAACCCACGCTCAGCTGATGATCGTTGTCATTGGCTGATCTTTGTCTCTATTACACGGCCGATTATCGCTCTGAGTAATAGGGCCCTATTACCCCAACAGATTTACTGACAGATTTTTTTAAGCCAAAGCCAGGAATGGATTTGAAAAGAGGAGAAATCTCAGTCTTTTCTTTATGACCTGTTCTCTGTTTATAGCCCATTCCTGGCCTTGGCTCAAAAAAATCTGTCAGATAATCTGCTGGTGTAATAGGGCTCTTACTGTCGGAGCCTGTTGAGATTCATAATGGTATGGAACAGGGGTGTCCCTTGTCTTCCAGGCTTTACATCTTGACGAACATTTGGCAGTGGCTCTTCAGCACAATCCCACTATTGGGGGGCTATGGTTAGGCAGGACCATCATAAATTGGCTTTTTATGCAAATGATCTGCTGTTGTATATTTCCTCTCCAATTATCTCCTTGCCTTCAGTGCTCCAGGAGTTCCAAAGATTCGGAGATTTGAGTAAATTAAACTTAACTAAAACTAAGGGTCTTTATAAGTGACGTAGCTACAGCATACGCAGTAGCGACTGGGCCTGCCAGCCAAGAGGACCAGACCGGGGCCCCCCTAGCCACCTCATTGTGTAAGCAGCTTGTTTAGTACAGCTGTTTACATCCATGGATCATTTGTGTAGCCAGTAAATGGAAAAGCAACTTATCCATCTAATCAGTAGCTTCACTGGCAGGTAGTATGGATAGGAGTTGTCAGTGTGTGTTAAGCCCAGCAAAAAGGTTAAAAATAGGAGGTCAAAATGTATTATATAGAGTTGTTTTATATATGGCCAAGGACAGAATGTTATAGCAGCTCCCGGAATACGAGCTCAGGTCCCCGCTTTCCTGCCACCCCCTTTAACAGATATATCCTTCACAAGATTGCGCATGTATTGCCCAGCGTACACATGCAATCACAGCAGGCGCTCAGCTGTCATAGACACCAGAGCACACTTTAGTGTAAGCCAACTAACCCTGTAGATGCTGCGGTCATTAGTGACCACTGTATCTGCAGGGTTAACGGAAAGTAGGCTCCCCCTGTTAGCTATCGGGATCCCCTCCATGCAATCACAGTGTCCGATGGGTTACCTAGCAGCTGGAGGTCTAATCAGACCTCTAGCCTGCAGGGTAATGAAGCCTGTGAGGGTATACTATACTATGTAAGAGATCTGATGATTGCATCTTCAAGTCCCCCAGGGGAACAAAACAAGAGGGTACATGAAGGCTCAAAAAAAAAAAAAAAAAAAAAACACCCTTTCCCAATAAAGTCCTTATTACAGAAGAATTAAAGCACAAACATACATATTATATCTGTGGAATAGGTTGTGAAAACACTTATGTGTTTCAAAATTCTCACTGCACCCCTAAGTAAATTCCATGAGGGCTGTAAGCTATAAAATAGGGTCACCTCTCAAGGATATCCATTGTACTCGTCTCAAGGGTTGTGCATATGTGACACAATGCCTTAAATCCATGCTAGAAAAACCTGCACTAAAAATGGTACTCCTTTCCTTCTAAGCTCTGCTATGTACCCAAATAGCACTGTTTGGTAATTCATAATTTGAAAATTCATAATTTGAAGATAAATTTGGAGTACCGTATTTTTCGCTTTATAGGACACGCCTTTTGATAAGACGCACCCCTGATTTCAGGGGGGAAAAATAGAAAAAAAAATATTTTGCTCATTGTCACAGTTTGGAGATAGCAGCAGTGTGATTGGTGCCAATCCCCCCATATAGGGCCCCACATAGTAGCCAATGCCCCCATATAAAGCCTCACATAGTAGCCAATGCCCCCATAAAGTGCCCCACATAGTAGCCAATGCCCCCATACAGTGCCCCATATAGTAGCCAGTGCCCCACATAGTAGCCAGTGCCCCCATATAGTAGCCAATGCCCCCATACAGTGCCCCCATATAGTAGCCAATGCCCCCATACAGTGCCCCCCATGGTAGCCAATGCCCCCATACAGTGCCCCCCATGGTAGCCAATGCCCCCCATGGTAGCCAATGCCCCCATACAGTTCCGCCATATAGTAGCCAGTGTCCCCATATAGTAGACAGTGCCCCCATATAGTAGCCAATCCCCCCTGCGACCAGAAAAACAACAAACAGGCTACTCACCTGTCCGCCGGCCCCAGCAGCTCCTCTCCCGACACTCCGGTCTCCCGTCATCCTCCGGCACAGGCAGCGGGGGACAGAGAGACTGCCGCTGCAGAACACTTCCGGGACATAGGCAGCTTCTCTGTACCCCACTGCCTGTACCCGGAGGATGACGGGAGACCAGAGTGTCGGGAGAGGAGCTGCTGGGGCCGGCGGAGAGGTGAGTAGGACAGCAATCCCCACCGCCCGCCCAGCCGGCCCCCTCCATCGCCGCTTAGCCGATCAGGAGCCCAGGAGAGTGCTGCTCATTGCACTTTCCTGGGCTTCTGATCGTCTGTCAGCTGAGCGGGGATAGAAGGGGCGGACGGCAATACAGGGGGCGGGCGGGACGGCTTCCATGCGGTGCTCAGCACTGCTTGGGAGCCGTCTTCGCTTTATAAGACGCACTTAGTTTTTCCTCCCACTTTGGGAGGAAAAAAAGTGCGTCTTATAAAGCAAAAAATACGGTAATTTGGAGCTATACATATTTTAAGTAACATTTTTGCAGTATAATGCCTGCAAAATCTAGAAAGAACCCCCACATTAGATCAACTCTGTGTGAATATGCCCATAATGTGCAGTAGCTCTATTTAATGCTGGTGCTTAACAAAATGGCACTGCAATGTAGTACAGAAATAGCCTACTCCCCACTCATTTTACAGAGGCAGAAGTGTGGTCACCAGCATGATGGGCGGGGCCAACTTTACAGCAATCAATTTACACGTTGCTTGCCTTCACCAATTTTCCCATGTTAGCTCCCTCTGCTGGTCAAGAGTGGGAAATATGAGAAATTAATAATTCCATTTTTCATATTTCCTAACAAGTGAATATGCATAAAAAGTATTAAAAAATACATAAAACATATGAAAATACATTTCACCCCTAGATAAAAAGAAAAAAATTAGGTGGCACATTCCCTTTAAATCCTTGTATTCAGTAACCTGTATGCTTTGCACACGACCCATGAAGTGGAAAACCATTGAAGTTAAGGGGTAGCAAATTTTCTGCGTGAAATGCCCAGTGGAATATGTATGTGTGAACCTTGTGAGACCTTGTGGATAATATCAGAACAAAAATCACTACAAAAGGAACAAGAATGCAGAGTAAACAGCTCTAACCAAGTGAGGGAAAATATATACTGGTGAGGTTAGCAAAAGTTACCTGTTGTCAGGCTCTGAGGATGCTGAAAGTCTTTTAAATTCGCTGCCAATAATACCTGAAGAATATTAGGCTATAAAGACATAAGACAATTTGATAAAAATTATTCAATATTCCAGTGAAACCATTATTAATGATATGGTCAATGCACTACAAATACCTGCAGTCCTGAAAATAGCAGAGACCTCCCCTGAGACTGGAATTCACGCTGTATTTCACAAAGACCCATCACAACAGTATAATCCAGTACATTTACATGAGTAAAATCCAGGACTACTGACTGTGGCACGGAATCTGTACAAAAGTAAAAAGATATATAGACAACTATAATTATCTATGTTCAGCTTTGTTTATAAGAGAACTATAACAACCATGATTCTTTTTATTACAATCCTGTTCATTTATAATGGGATTTCAAAGGTTTGTGTTGGGGATTTTGACTGCAACTACCTAACTACCTACGCAAATATTACAGTTTCTATTGACTGTGGCATGTAGGGGGTTAAACAGCAAGCAATTCAACTTGTCAACCAATCCCTGCCTGCTCCCCATTTCCCAGTGCCCTTTGGTCTGCTATCTATTTATAGTACACCTTGCTAAAGTGCATTGTAAAAGCTAAATAATAATAAAAAACATTATATTCCCACATGTCACATGGAAAAAATGTAAAACTAAAATTTATACAAAAAGAACCCCCTATCTCAGAAGCAAAATCAGAAAAATGCCATCACAGCGTTAGCTACTTCTAAAATTACCTGGACCAGATTCCCGGCTCAAATTATATGTAGAACAAATTATGTGTGGAACAACATAATGCTATGTTACCTACCAGCTTTTCAACACACCATAGAGTAAGCTCCTCTACCTCCATCTTTTCTAGAATGCACATTGGTAGTTTATCTACATACGTGGTAAGCTGCCTGACTAGTGTAATTTGTCGTTCATTAACTCATTAACTTGGAAGCAAGAATTCTGACAAAGGTGCTTGCACCGAGATCGAGTGTAGTTATTATTATCATTGGTGGTCACTAACCAACCGGGCTTTAAGCCACAGACTTAAAGGGAACCTGTTACCCCCCCCCCGTGCTGGGGTGACAGGTTCCCGACTCCCCGCTAGAGCCCCCTATACTTACCTGATCGCGCTGGGTCCCGCTTCCTGATCCGGTGACGGAGATTTTTAGCGCCCGAAGCCCAGCGCGCGTTCCTGAGATGAATCCGATGCCCATAGAGAATGAATGGTGAGTCCGACACTCCACTCATTCTCTACGAGCGTTGGACTCATCTCAGGAGCGCGCGCGCCGGGCTTCAGGCGCTGAGATTTCAGTCACCAGACCGGATCAGGAAGCGGGAGGGGGGGGGGGGAAATCACCTAGGGAATAGTGACCACAACATAATAAGTTTTCATTTATACCGTATTTTCCGGCGTATAAGGCAATGGGGTGTATAAGACGACCCCTGATTTTAATCAGATTGTCAGGGATACGCGGTCAGGCAGGGTTAACTGCAGCTAAACTAATGAAAAAAACAGTTAACTCACCCGGGCCCGTTCCCGGCCTCCACGCGTCTTCTCCTCCGCTCCAGTTGCTGGCGCAGCCAGTGTGACGTACACTGACTGTGTCGGGGATGCCTTAAACTCTCCCCACAAGCCGAGCGTCTAATCGGAGACGCTAGGCTGCTCGGGAAAGCTTCGGAAGAATGACAGAGGCTTCGGGTACTTCCGGAGCCTCCGGAAGCCTCTGTCATTCTTCTGAAGCTCTCCTGAGCAGCCGAGAGTCTCCAATTAGACGCTTGGCTGCTGCGGAGAGTTTCGGGCCTCCCTGGCGCAGGCAGTATAAGTCATACTGGCTGTGGCGGCAACTTGAGCGGAGGAGAAGACGCGCGGAGGCCGGGAACCACCCTGGGTGAGTTAACTGTTTGTTTTTTTTAAAATGGTCGCCCCATATGGTGGGGATGCGGGCCATTTTTGAGCCCCCCCACCATATGGGGCGACCATACCCGGCGTATAAGACAACCCCCGACAAGATTTTTCGGGGTTAAAAAGTCGTAAAATACGGTACTTTAGTATACGCCGGAAAATATGGTACTTTAATAAAATGCTTAGTAGAGGGGTTACAAAAACATTAAAACTTCAGGAAGGTCAATTTCCAAAAACTAAGAGAGGACATTGGTGATATAGACTGGGACATAGATTTTGTAAACAACACATAACGTAGTAGAAATAAGAAAAAACTAAGCAAAAACAAAGTGGTTAACTAAAGCTGTTAGGGATGCAATAAATTATAAAAAAGGATGTAGTGTCTAGGTCCATATTGTTCCACACACAGGGCCGTTTCTGCCATGAGGCAGACTGAGCTTTCTGCCTCAGGTGGCAGATTCTTTACTCCACTAGGGGGCGGCACAATCCCTCACTTTCACTTTCACCCAGTCTGCAGGCACACCACCAGGCACCTCTGCCTCCTCAGGCCCCCTCTCGGTAGCTCAGTGATTGACAGCCTTGTCACTGGGGACGGCTGTCTCCTAGCTGGCTGGCTGTCTCTGTCGGAGCAGAGAGAAGGGGAGGGAGGCCCAGCACCACAGTAGAGCTGACTGGAAGCTGTGTGCCCTGTCCCCTCCCATACAGCCTCATCTCCTGAGCCCTCCACTGCTGGCCTGGGATGTGACATCTGCTGGAGGAGACAGACACAAGAGGTTAGTGTGTGTGTATACAGTATATATGTGTATGTGTGTGTGTATACAGTATATGTGAGTGTGTATACAGTATATGTGTGTGTGTATACAGTATATGAGAGTGTGTATACAGTACATGAGAGTGTATACACAGTATATGTGTGTATACAGTATATATATGTGTGTGTGTGTATACAGTACATTTGTGTGTATACAGTACATGTGTGTGTATACAGTATAAGGCTGGGTTCACACTATGTATATTTGAGGCTGTATTTGTGAGGCTGTATAGCAACCAAAACCAGGAGTGGATTGAAAACACAGAAAGGCTCTGTTCACATAATGTTGTAATTGAGTGGATGGCCGTCATTTAATGGCAAATTTTTGCTGTTATTTTAAAACAACGGCTGTTATATTGAAATAATGGCAGTTATTTACCGTTATATGACGGCCATCCACTCAGTTTCAACATTGTGTGAACAGAGCCTTTCTGGGTTTTCAATCCACTCCTGGTTTTGGTTGCTATGAGGACCTGACTTGAGGACCAAATACAGCCTGAAATATACGTAGTGTGAACCCAGCCCTAGTGTGTATGTGTGTGTGTGTATACAGTATATGTGTGTATGTATACAGTATATGTGACTGTATACAGTATGTGTGTGTATACAGTATATGTGTGGGTATACAGTATATGTGTGTGTATGTGAGAATATATTTGTGTGTGTGTGTGTGTGTATAAATATATATATTTATATGTGAGTGTGTATGTGTGTGTATCTAATCTGCCCTGTATGTACAGCACATGTGCCCTGTATAAGTATGGAGTGATCTCAGTAGCTGAGCCCAGTCTATGCCCAGGGTTGCCAGCTGCTATCTGTCACCAGTGACTGGCATTCTGTTGTATTATTAGCGCCCCCACAGCGTGTACACATAGTCACCTTGCTGGGGAAGCAATAGAAAATCCCTAGATGCCATAGTTATAGCCGCACACTGTAATAATACCATAAAAATTACTATACACTACTTACATTATTAGTGCAGTGTACTGTAAAAAGATGTAAAAAAAAATTAAAAAGAATCCACTGTTTAAAAAATGCAAATCACTACTTTTCCCTATTTTTCAAAAAAAAATTCTACACAAGAATATATATAACTAGATTTGCATTTCCAGTGAAATACATAGTGCTTGAAAAGAGCACCCCTTTACCAGTGACTTCCTTTTAACTTTAATCCTGGGTGCCGTCCCTTTAAGAGCGACTTGGGTCCCATCCCTTTAAGAGCAACTTGGCTCCCGTCCCTTTAAGAGCGACATGGGTCCCTTTAGTAGCGACGTGGGTCCCTTCGCTCTTAAAGGGACCCAGGTCGCTCTTAAAGGGACCCAGGGATATTTAGCTCTTAAAGAGCCCCAGGTCGCTCTTAAAAGGGCCCCAGGTCGCTCTTAAAAGGGACCCAGGTCGCTCTTAAAAGGGACCCAGGTCGCTCTTAAAAGGGACCCAGGTCGCTCTTAAAAGGGACCCAGGTCGCTCTTAAAAGGGACCCACGTCGCTCTTAAAAGGGACCCAGGTCGCTCGTAAAAGGGACCCAGGTCGCTCTTAAAAGGGACCCAGGTCGCTCTTAAAAGGGACCCAGGTCGCTCTTAAAAGGGACCCAGGTCGCTCTTAAAAGGGACCCAGGTCGCTCTTAAAAGGGACCCAGGTCGCTCTTAAAAGGGACCCAGGTCGCTCTTAAAAGGGACCCAGGTCGCTCTTAAATGGACCCAGTTCGCTCTTAAAGGGACCCAGTTCGCTCTTAAATGGACCCAGTTCGCTCTTAAAGGGACCCAGGTCGCTCTTAAAAGGGACCCAGGTCGCTCTTAAAAGGGACCCAGGTCGCTCTTAAAAGGGACCCAGGTCGCTCTTAAAAGGGACCCAGGTCGCTCTTAAAAGGGACCCACGTCGCTCTTAAAAGGGACCCAGGTCGCTCTTAAAAGGGACCCAGGTCGCTCTTAAAAGGGACCCAGGTCGCTCTTAAAAGGGACCCAGGTCGCTCTTAAAAGGGACCCAGGTCGCTCTTAAAAGGGACCCAGGTCGCTCTTAAAAGGGACCCAGGTCGCTCTTAAAAGGGACCCAGGTCGCTCTTAAAAGGGACCCAGGTCGCTCTTAAAGGGACCCAGTTCGCTCTTAAAGGGACCCAGTTCGCTCTTAAATGGACCCAGTTCGCTCTTAAAGGGACCCAGGTCGCTCTTAAAGGGACCCAGGTCGCTCTTAAAGGGACCCAGGTCGCTCTTAAAGGGACCCAGGTTGCTTTTAAGGGGACCGATTTCGCTCTTAAAGGGACATATTTTGCTCTTAAAGGGACATATTTTGCTCTTAAAGGGACCCAGGTTGCTCTTAAAAGGGACCCATTTCACTCTTAAAGGGACCAATTTCCACGCTTAAAGGGACCCATTTCGCTCTTAAAGGGACCCAGGTCGCTCTTAAAGGGACCCAGGTCGCTCTTAAAGGGACCCAGGTTGCTTTTAAGGGGACCGATTTTGCTCTTAAAGGGACATATTTTGCTCTTAAAGGGACATATTTTGCTCTTAAAGGGACCCAGGTTGCTCTTAAAAGGGACCCATTTCACTCTTAAAGGGACCAATTTCCACGCTTAAAGGGACCCATTTCGCTCTTAAAGGGACCCAGGTCGCTCTTAAAGGGACCCAGGACACTCTTAAAGAGACCAATTTCACGCTTGAAGGGACCCATTTTGCTCTTAAAGGGAACAAGGTCGCTCTTAAAAAGGACCCATTTTGCTCTTAAAGGGACCCCTTTCGCTCTTAAAGGGACCCAGATCGCTCTTAAAAGGGACCCATTTTGCTCTTAAAGGGACATATTTTGCTCTTTAAGGGACCAATTTCACGCTTAACCCCTTAGGGACCAAGCCTGTTTGGGCCTTAATGACCAGGCTCATTTTTCAAAATCTGACCTGTCTCACTTGCGCTTATAGCTCAGTGATGCTTTAACGTATGCTAGCGATTCTGAGATTGTTTTTTCGTAACATATGGTACTTTATGTTAGTGGCAAAATTTGGTCACTGTCTTGTGTGTTTTTTGTGAAAAACATCAAAATATAATGAAAAATTTGAAAATTTTGCACTTTACGAACTTTGAAATTCTTTGCTTCTAAAAAAAAAGGCACATGACAAAAATTAGTTAGTAAGTCACATTATCAATATGTCCTCTTTATTCTGGCTTCATTTCGTAAACATATTTCACTTTTTTAGGGTGTTACGGGGCTTAGAAATGTATCAGCAAATTATCAAATTTTCATGAAATTTCCAAAACTGATTTTTTTTAGGGACCAGTTCTTTTTTTAAGTTGATTTAGGAGGCTTGTATACTGGAAACCCCCATAAGTGACCCCATTTTGGAAACTAGACACCTTAAAGAATTAATCTAGGGGTATAATGAGCATTTTAACCCTACAGGGGCTGGAGGAAAGTATTCACAATTAGGCCGGAAAAAAATGGAAAATAGAAATTTTCCAATAATATATTTGTTAAGATTAAAGTATCTCATTTTCATAATAAACATGAGAGAAAATGCACCCCAAATTTTGTAATGCAGGTTCTCCTGAGTAGAACGGTACCCCATATGTGGGCGTAAACCACTGTATGGGCACACAGCAGGCCTCAGAAGGAAGGGAGCACCTATTAGCATTTCCAGTTCAGATTTTGCTGAAGAAATTTCTGAGCGCCAGGTGCGTTTGCAGAGCCCCTGTAGTGTCAGCAGAATAGAACCCCCCCAAAAGTCACCCCATTTTGGAAAGTACACCCATCAAAGAATACATCTTGGGGTGTGGTGACCATTTTGACCCCACAGGTATTAGAGGAAAGTATTCAAAAGAAGACAGTAAAAATTAAAAAATAGAATTTTTCCAATAATATGTTTGTTTAGTTTGAAATTTCTCAATTTCACGAGGAACAGGGGAGAAAACTCACCCCAATATATGTAAGGCAGGTACTCCTGAGTAGAACGATACCCCATATGTGGGCATAAACCACTGTGTGGGCACACAGCGGGGCTCAGAAGGGAAGGAGCGCCAATTAGCATTTCCAGTTCAGATTTTGCTGAAGAAATTTCTGAGCGCCAGGTGCGTTTGCAGAGCCCCTGTAGTGTCAGCAGAATAGAACCCCCCCAAAAGTCACCCCATTTTGGAAAGTACACCCATCAAAGAATACATCTTGGGGTGTGGTGACCATTTTGACCCCACAGGTATTAGAGGAAAGTATTCAAAAGAAGACAGTAAAAATGAAAAAATAGAATTTTTCCAATAATATGTTTGTTTAGTTTGAAATTTCTCAATTTCACGAGGAACAGGGGAGAAAACTCACCCCAATATATGTAAGGCAGGTACTCCTGAGTAGAACGATACCCCATATGTGGGCATAAACCACTGTGTGGGCACACAGCGGGGCTCAGAAGGGAAGGAGCGCCAATTAGCATTTCCAGTTCAGATTTTGCTGAAGAAATTTCTGAGCGCCAGGTGCGTTTGCAGAGCCCCTGTAGTGTCAGCAGAATAGAACCCCCCCAAAAGTCACCCCATTTTGGAAAGTACACCCATCAAAGAATACATCTTGGGGTGTGGTGACCATTTTGACCCCACAGGTATTAGAGGAAAGTATTCAAAAGAAGACAGTAAAAATTAAAAAATAGAATTTTTCCAATAACATGTTTGTTTAGTTTAAAATTTCTCAATTTCACGAGAAACAGGGGAGAAAACTCACCCCAATATATGTAAGGCAGGTTCTCCTGAGTACAACGGTACCCCATATGTGGGCATAAACCACTGTGTGGGCACACAGCGGGCCACAGAAGGAAGGGAGCGCCAAGCATTTTCAGTGCATGATTTTCCTGAAGAAGTTTCTGAGCGCCAGGTGCGTTTGCAGTGCCCCTGTAATGTCTACAGAATAGAACCCTCCCCCCCAAAATCACCCCATTTTGGAAAGTACACCCCTCAAGGAATTTATCTTGGGGTGTGGTGACCATTTTGACCCCACAGGTATTGGAGGAAAAAATTCAAAACTAGACCGTAAAAATGAAAAAAAATTGAATTTTTTCAATAACATGTTTGTTTAGTTAGAAATTTCTCAATTTCACTAGGAACAAGGGAGAAAAAGCACCCCAAAACTTGTAACTGAGGTTCTCCTGAGTACAATGGTACCCCATATGTGGGCATAAACCACTGTATGGGCACACAGCAGGGCTCAGAAGAGAAGGAGTGTCATTTTAGTTACAGGCAATATGTGGGTGTTTACTGGTTATCTGGGGTGGTAATAGACAATCTCAGGGTGTTTACTGGCTATCTGAGGTGGCAGCAGGCAATCTGTTGGGGTTATGGGCAATCTGGGGTGGTTACGAGCAGTCTGTGCCAATCTGGGGTGGTTACGGTCAATCTGGGGTGGTTACGGTCAATCTGGGGTGGTTACGGTCAATCTGGGGTGGTTACGGTCAATCTGGGGTGGTCACAGGCAATCTGGGGTGGTCACAGGCAATCTGGGGTGGTTACTGGCTGTATGGGGTGGTTATGGGCAATCTTGGGGTGTTTACTGGCTATCTAGGGGTGGTTACTGGCTATCTGGGGAGGTGACGGGCAATCTGGGGGTGTTCACTGACTATCTGGGGATGCAACGGGCAATCTGGGGTGGTGACGGAAAATCTGGGGTGGTGACGGGAAATCTGGGGTGGTTGCGAGCAATCTGTGGTGGTTACAGGCAATTTGGGGTAGTTACAGGCAGTCTGTGGCAATCTGGGGTGGTTACGGGCTGTCTGGAATGGTTATGGGCTATGGGGGGGATACGGGCAATCTGGGGAGATTACGGGCAATCTGGGGAGATTACGGGCATTCTGGGGTGGTGACAGGCAATCTGGGGTGGTTATGGGCTGTCTGGGATGGTTATGGGCTGTCTGGGATGGTTATGGGCTGTCTGGGATGGTTATGGGCTGTCTGGGATGGTTATGGGCTGTCTGGGATGGTTATGGGCTGTCTGGGATGGTTATGGGCTGTCTGGGATGGATACGGGCAATCTGGGGTGGATACGGACAATCTGGGGAGGTTACAGACAATCTGGGGAGGTTACAGGCAATCTAGGGTGGTTACGGGCAATCTAGGGTGGTTACGGGCAATCTGGGGTGGTTACGGGCAATCTGGGGTGGTTACGGGCAATCTGGGGTGGTTACGGGTAATCTGGGGTGGTTACGGGTAATCTGGGGTGGTGATGGGTAATCTGGGGTGGTGATGGGTAATCTGGGGTGGTTGCAGGTAATCTGGGGTGGTTACGGGTAATCCAGGGCACTTGACTTTGGTGACAGGCGTAAAAAAGTGCCGGCACCATTTGGAACAAGCGATCAGTGGTATATAGTATATACCGCTGATCACTTGTACTAGGACCACACCGGGTGGTCACCGATCATTGCCCCATGCTCTCCGCCACCTCCGGCGGAGCTTGGATCATTTTTAGGAATCCATCACTGTGAACAGAGTCTGTTCACAGTGATGACGGCGGCCATCTTGGATCAGATGGCCGCCCAGGGAGGGGAGGGTCAGTGGCCAGGTCACTAGGGTTAATTCTGGGGATGGGGGGACATGTTTTCATCTCCTCTCACTGTGAATTCACGGTGAGAAGAGATGAAAGCGTTCAGCTGCGCTGGCAATGCCCATTACCGGTAGCCGCCTTTATACTGATAATAACGGCGATCACCGGTGAGGGGACTGGCCGGGACTGACCCCACACTCTCCCCCAACCCCTCAGCTACCTCCGATAGCTGAGAGGAGGGGGCTGCAGGCATTACCGGCGCCGCTGCACTATTCTGCACCATCGCCATAAAGAGCTGATGGCAGCAGAATAGACCCCATTAGTGATCGCCGTAAAAATCCGTATCGGCGGTCACTAATAACATAATACATGTATTCTCTGGGTCGCTACGGTTACGGCGATACCACATTTGTATAGTTTTTTTTAACTATTACCGCTTTGGCGCAATAGAAACTATCTTCCTAGCCAAAACCCACAAAAACTGTCCCTGCATTGCAAGATCCATAGCGTTCTCATCTTTTGCGCGACAGAGCTGGTTTTGGGCTTATTTTTTTGCGGGAAGATCTGTAGTTACAGATCATTTCTATTGATACCAAGTTTTATATGTATATGACTTTTTTGATCTCTTTTATGACGTATTTTCTAAAGTGGATTGATAAAATACAGCTATTCTAGTACTGTTTTTTTTATTTTTTTTTTACAGCGTGTGTCGTGCGATATAATTATTGATATAGTTTTATAGATTGGGTTGTTACGGACGTAACGATACCAAATATGTATAGGATTTGTGTTTTTGATCACTTTTATGTGATGTTTTATAGTGTATGGGGAATGTAATGCATCTTTATTATTGGGGGGGGCTGGGGGGGGCTGTGTTGTGTTTGGTGCACACTTTTTTTCACTTTTTTTTTACTTTTACACTAGTGTACATTACTGTACACTAGTGTAAAATACTTAGATCACTGATACAATACATTGCAGTACCTGATGTACTGCAATGTATTGTATCATGCCTCATGCTGACAGGCAATAGCCGCGGCCACCCCTGTCAGCATCAGGCATCTCCATGGTGATCCCGGGGACCTTCATTAGGACCCCGGAATCACCATGGAGACATCGGGACCCCGGACGGCGCCGCGGGACATTGCGATCATGTAAGTGAACCACGGCGCCGTCCGGGATCCACCGGGACCCGTTAGATGCCGCTGTCATGGTTTGACAGCGGCATTTAACGGGTTAAACTGCCCGGAGCGGAGAATCCTCCGCTCCGGGCAGTTACAGGAGGGTGTCAGCGGTCACACTGACCGCTGATCACCCGTCCTGCAGCCGCCGCCGGGCGGTAATTTATTCCGATGCGCCCGTTGTTAAAAGGCGTACGCATCGGAATAAAGCCCATTAGTGGCCGCCGTGAAAAGACAGCATGGCGGTCACTAAGGGGTTAAAGGGACCCAGGTCGCTCTTAAAGGGACCCAGGTCGATCTTAAAGGGACCCAGGTCGCTCTTAAAGGGACCCAGGTCGCTCTTAAAGGGACCCAGGTCGCTCTTAAAGGGAACAATTTCACTCTTAAAGGGACCAATTTCATGCTTAAAGGGACCTAGGTCGCTCTTAAAAGGACCCATTTTGCTCTTAAACGGACATATTTCGCTCTTAAGGGGACCCAGGTCGCTCTTAAAGGGACCCAGGTCGCTCTAGCAACATTGGTCTCTTTAAGAGCGACATGGGTCCCATACCTTTTGGAGTGACTTGGGTCCCTTTAAGAGCTACATGGGACTCTTTAAGAGCGACTTGGGTCCCGTCCCTTTAAGAGCGACTTGGGTCCCTTTTAAGAACGACTTGGGTTTCTTTAAAAACGACTTGGGTCCCTTTAAGAGCGACTGTGGATGTTGTGATACATGCCTGACGAGACCTTAGAGTTCCTATTGGCTGCTATATCTCAGCTATTTGCATATGTGCTGTGATTGGCTGTTAGCGGTTAGAGTGTGGCCATTATTTGCAATGGGCCATTATTTTCTATGGAAAATTCGGGGTCTTTAAACGTAAAATTTCTTAAAAACGACAAATCTGATCGAAACGAAAAATAGATAGCACACCACACACCGCCGAAGGCTTCGAAACGCAGTTTAAACGGAGTCTGTGTGTAAAGCGGTTCGGGAAGAAGAAGAAAGAAGAAGAAAAAAGAAGAAAAAAGAAGAAAGAAGAAGAAAGAAGAAGAAAGAAGAAGAAAGAAGAAGAAAGAAGAAGAAAGAAGAAGAAGAAAGAAGAAGAAAGAAGAAGAAGAAAGAAGAAGAAAGAAGAAGAAGAAAGAAGAAGAAAGAAGAAGAAAGAAGAAGAAAGAAGAAGAAGAAAGAAGAAGAAAGAAGAAGAAGAAAGAAGAAGAACTATGAGGGTATGTTCACACTATTGAATATGTTCGGAAATTTCACGCGGAGACAGTGCGGCAGACTACACTTGAAGTTCCATATGTCCCATTGACTCAATGATATTCTCAAGCTCAATTCTTTGGGCGGACGGCGGATTGAGCTGGAAAATATCATTGAGTCAATGGGACAGGTGGAACTTCAAGTGGAGTCTGCCGCACTGTCTCCGCTTGAAATTTATGAGTGTATTCCATAGTGTGAACATACCCTGAGACTATAGAAACTATATATATCTATAGAAATATCTAAACTAAACAAAAACGGCATTACTTCTCTGCACAATGAACGCTATAAAAAGAATATATACGTGCAATGTATTCATTATTGGTATATATGTGCTATATATTGCTGCTAGTATATATCTATGTATGTATATATCTGTTTATGCAGTTGGCTACAAAGATTTCTTAACTACTATTCGTTAATTTTTTTTTTGGGGGGGGGGGGGGGGCGCCATTTCAATTCTCGCCTCAGGCAGCAAAAAACCTAGAATCGGCCCTGTCCACACATAACCTTGAGGTGTCTATTTCAGGTCTGGCTGACAGTGGTAATCCCAAATATCCCTATGGTAATCTCACAATTTTGGTAATTTGGAGTGGATAAGGTCTATGCAGAAGGTCATAGAACCCAAGGCACTAAGCAGTTTTTTAACCATTGGAAATAGTTTATAGAGACACACTACCAACCACAAGAGATAAAGGGACTAAAGGCCCTATTACACTAGACGATTATCGGCCGTTACAGCCGATAATCATCTGGTGTAACAGAAGACAACGATCAGTCGACATAAACAATGTCGGCTGATAGTTGCTGTTGTTTGCCTTTCAACATCTTGAAAGACAAACGACCAGGATAGCAATGATCTGCTGCCGTCGCTCCGTTGAATAGGAGCAGTGGCAGCAGGCCGCTACTATCTTCTATGGGCTGCCCGGAACACCCTGTTCCCCCCCCCCCCCCCCCGGCTCTCACCCGCTCGCTGCCAATGCGTGTAATAGTGCCAGCAGCAAGAGGGGAACGAGGAGCAAATGAGCGGAGACAGCGCTAGATTGCTCCCCAATATCGCCCAGTGTAATAGGGGCTATAGTCTATTCATTTAGATGTACAGAAGGGTACTGCCAGAATGATTTGGCTAAATAAATTGGGCTCTTTACGACTTCCCTCTGCTAGACGACCTGAACACAGACAATTTGATGTAAATGTAAATATTTTGTAGACACTGTTACCCGAGTTAAGGTACCTAGACAGATTATCAAGCTTGGGACTATTTAGTTTAGACAAAAAAAACACATTATGTGCAATCTGTTCACAATGTACAAATAATTGAATGGAAAGTATGGAGATCTTTCTAGTGATCTTTTTACACCTCGGCCCGTAACCATGACAAGGGGGCATCCTCTAGGCTTAGAGGAAAAGTTTTTACCACCAGCACAGACACAGATTCTTTACTGTAAGAGCAGTGAGACTGTGGAACTCTCTGCTACATGATGTTGTCATGGCTGATTCATTAAAGTTCAAGTGAGGCCTGGATATTTATACCTGCTCCAGAGCAGGTGTAAATTTTTTCACAATTCCTGTGCCAAGCTCAGGTCCCGCCAGGTTTGCTAAAAGGTGTGCACCTCGTAGTGAATCCTGCAGGGCCTAAATTAAGACCGGTGTACGAGTATGTCAGTCTTAATAAATGTCCCCCTTAGAACCTTAGTCTCCTGATTAGAGATGAGTGAACCTTGAGCATGCTCGAGTCCATCCGAACCCGAACTTTCGGCATGTGATTAGCGGTGGCTGCTGAAATTGGATAAAGCCCTAAGGCTATGTGGAAAACATGGATATAGTCATTGGCTGTATCCATGTTTTCCAGACAACCTTGGAGCTTTATCCAAGTTCAGCAGCCACCGCTAAATAAAATTGGGAAATACTGGTTTGTAAAAAAAAATATTCATGGCTACAACTCCAACAAGCCAATTTGTGTTCATATAAGCAGTTATGTTGCTTTTCTTGCTCAAGATTATAAAGTTACAAAACAAACATAATTACAATCCAACACAAAAACATATGAATAATCCCACCTATACTTGTATTTACCTATACAAGATTTTTCATGAATTGCATCTCTTAAATATTCCACAGTTGGAAAACTAAGACCACTCATAATCATTAATGTAACACCATTTGGTTCAATTACCTAGGAAAGAAAACAGAAAAGTAAAAAAACAGCATAAGGGTGCCCACACACAGTTTTTTTGTGGCGTTTTTCTGGCTGCTGCTACTAAAACACAAATGCGTTTCCTTTTTTTTTTTTTTTGGGGGGGGGGGGGGGGGGGGGGAGGGTGTAACTTTGTGTTTTATGTAACTTTGTGTAACTTTTTCGGCTTGTTGTTTGGACCCGAACATGAACTTCATTGCTTAAGTCCATGTTCAGGTCCAAATGCTGACATGAATGCATCCGCTCTAGAAAGGAAGGGGTAAGTGACCCCTTCCTTGCTGGGGTGACCTCCAGACCTGTCACAGAGTTGTTAAAGGGTGGACTGAGGGGGTGGGGTTTTAAACTGACAGTATGGCCCCAAGAGGGTTAACAACCCCCTGTGGGCCATACTGATCTCAACTTGAGGGGGGGGGAACCTACCCTCCCGGTGTCCTCCCGATCTTCTGCCGACAATCAGCCAGCCAAATCAGTGGCTGAGGCAGGACATGCCTGACGTGACAAAAGTTAATTTTTAAATGACAGAAATGCTTTAAAAATGATAAGAATCACAGACATCAAATTTTGAAGTATGAGACAGAGACAATGGAGCTGCTGGAGATAGCTGACTGACTGACTCTGCTATCTCCAGCAATATACAACAGCGACATACAGTTGTGCTCAAAAGTTTACATGCCCTGGCAGAATTTATGCTCTGTCATCTTTTCAGAGAATATGAATGCTAACAAAAACTTTTTTTCCACTCATGGTTGTCAAACTACTTTATTCTCTCATAATAAAAACCAAAAACATCCAAATCGAACTCTTGGGCCACAAACATAAACGTTACATTGGAGAGGTATCAACAAGAGCTAAGATGAAAGGAACACCATTCCTACTGTAAAGCACAAGGAGGATCACTGATGTTTAGGGGATTTGTGAGCCACAAAGGCACAGGAAATCAAAAGGCCAAGTCAACATGTCATTGGCTACAGCAGAAAAAAAATGAAAGTTCTGGAGTCGCCAGCTCAGTCTCAAGACTTCAAGCTGTCATTGATGTTAGAGGAGGCAATGCACGGAATTAAGAATTGGGGTATGTGAACTTTAGGTCAGGGTCATTTGGATGTTTTTGGTTGTCATAATGATTTTAAAAAGAAAAAACACAGTAGTGACAATAAATGGCTTCACCGAACCACTAACCATGAGTGGAAAAAAAAAAAACTGTGTTATCATTCACATTTTCTGAAAAAAAAAAAGAACAAAAAAGCAAAAATTCAGCTGGGGTATGTAGATTTTTGAGCACAACTGAACACTCCATGAGTCGGGTCCCTGTTCTCAAGATTGCATTGGTCCCTGATCACATATTATAAATATTTATTTACATTTATCCCTATCCTATGAATAAGGCAAAAGTTATTGGTGGCTGGAATACCCTTATAACAGTATATATTACTATACAATCTGTCTCTAAAGAAATATATATTATATATATATATATATATATATATATATATATATATATATATATATATATATATATATATATAGTGGTGCCTTGGATTACGAGCATAATTCATTCCGGGGCTGTGCTTGTAATCCAAATCCACTCTTAAACCAAAGCAAATGTTCCCATAAGAAATCATTGATATGCAGACAATTGGTTCCACACCCCAAATATAATGATTTTTTATTCTGAATAACATGTAAAAACAGATGAAACAAACATTTAGAAACAGCAGAATCTGTGATATTATAAGTTACTGTACAGTAATGGAGGGGATGGGGAACACAAGGGTGGACAGAGACTGCATGGAGCATGAAGAAATGAGCAGGACAGATGTGGGCACATACATGCAGCACTCTCTGTCCGGGGAGAGAGGGGTTACAGCTATGGAGAGATTACCTCCACAGTCCTGTCCCCTGATGTGAGCCCCAGCCTGAAGTGGATCTGCTAGGATTTGGAAGGTAAGGGAGACTTCCTGGGTCAGAGTACAGTGCTGTAGACCCCACTATGCAGACCATGCCCCTCCTCCACTCGCCCTCCAACCCAGTACAGGGAGCTCTTAAACCAAAGCAATGCTCTTAAACCCAGTCACAATTTTGAAAAACTCTGAGCTCAAAACGCTCTTAAACCAAGTTACTCTTAAACAAAGGTACCACTGTATATATATATCTGTGTATAATTGTTTTAGGTCCTGAAAATTTCAAAATTGGAATGCCTATTTAGGCTGGGTTCACACTACGTAAATTTCAGTCAGTATTGTGGTCCTCATATTGCAACCAAAACCAGGAGTGGATTAAAAACACAGAAAGGATCTGTTCACTCAATGTTGAAATTGAGTGGATGGCCGCCATTTAGGGGTAGTGCGGCGGTAAACAATTATTCACAGAATAACACACATTACAAAGTTATACAACTTTGTAATGTATGTTATGTCTGTGAATGGCCCCCTTCCCCGTGTCCCACCACCCCCACCCGTGTACCCAGAAGTGTGGTGCGCTATACATACCTGTCACGTGCCGACTAGTCTCCGATCTTCAGTCAGCGATGTCATCTTCGGACGTCCGGGCCGCATCCCTCCGAGTGTCCTGAGTGCCGGCCGCCCTCTTCAGCGTCATCAGATGCTCAGCCGCGATTGGCTGAGCACAGTTATGCTCAGCCAATCGCGGCTGAGAAGCCGATGACGCGGCAGAGGGCGGCCGGCACTCAGGACGGACGGAGGAATTCGGCCGAAGACTACATCGCTGACTGAAGATCGGAGACGAGTCGGCACGTGACAGGTATGTATAGCGCACCACACTTCCGGGTACACGGGTGGGGGTGGGGGGACACGGGGAAGGGGGCCATTCACAGACATAACATACATTACAAAGTTGTATAACTTTGTAATGTGTGTTATTCTGTGAATTGTTTACCGCCGCACTACCCCTTTAATGGCAAATATTTGCTGTTATTTTTAAACAATGGCTGTTGTATTGAAATAATGGCATTTATTTACTGTTATATGGCGGCCATCCACTCAATTTTAACATTGTGTAAACAGATCCTTTCTGTGTTTTTAATTCACTCCTGGTTTTGGTTGCAATATGAGGACCACAATACTGACTGAAATATATGTAGTGTGAACCCAGCCTCAATGTAAAAATTATATGTCTTACCTTAATCTTAGGCCTTGCAATTGAAAAGCAAAGGATGATCAGTGAAACAAGAATACCAACAAGGATTCCATACTGTATTTCCCAGAATGAAACAAGAAAGGTGGTCAAGAAAGGTATCAAGTCTATTTCTGAAATAAAAAAAATCCAAGTGGTGAATTCTGAGGCAGTGGTTCACTGTAGTCTTAGGCCCGGTTTACATTCACCCGGCAATCCAGCAGGGTTTTCCTCAGATGCAGGAGAAAAGCGCTGGAGCAAAATGGATCTTTGAACTGATCCCATTTACTTCTATGGGACAATTTAATGCTTTTGGCGCCAACTGCTTCTGCAGAACTTTCGCATAGTTTCTCCCCATTAGGACTCATAGGGAGGCATGTATCAAGTGGCGCACAGGGCATTTTCTGGCGCAGAGACCCCACTTGCGCATAAATTTAATCGCAAACGCTTGTTTTGCGAATAATTTATTTGCAAGTGGCCTCTGCCACAGAAGCGGGGGGGGGGGGGGCTAGTGAAACGTAAGCCTAGCTCTGTCCGCAGGGACAGGCTCCTTGCACATGGGATTTATGTAGAGGCAGCGCGCTTCTTCTGGCATTAAGGCCATACGTTAGAATGCTGCGGCGATTGCCCCCAAAAGTTATACAAATTACCGATGTACAGGAAATGCACATAAAGTACTTTTTTCCCTGCACTTATTACTGCATAAAGGGTTTACTTCCTGGTTAAAATGGTGATGTCGACCCAACTGATGTCACGACCCAGAGCTGTGTGGTGGCTGCTGGAGACAATGATGGCAGAGGGATGCTCAGTACCCTGTGTCCCTCAGTGTCCCCCTGCCATCATCCTCTCCAGCAGCCACAGCCCGCACAGTTCTGGGAGTCAGGTCGTGACATCTCCATTTTATCCAGGAAGTGAAGCCTTGATGCAGTAGTAAGTGCAGGGACAAAAAGCACTTTAGGGTAGCTTCACACGTACCGGATCTGCATCAGATTTCACGCTGCGGGTTTGCAGAAAAATCCGCTGCGGATCCATGTAGTGTGAAGGTCTTTGGGTTACATGACCCGGCTCCCAGCCGCTTTGAAGCATGTGTTACCTGCTCAGCGCCGCAGCTGTGTGTGAGGCTCCTGGGAGCTTTACTGCAGCCGCGGCACCGAGCAGGTAATGTATGCTTCGGGCCAGGGCTGCGGGCGGAGGAGGGTTAAAAGGGGCCGGCTTACATATCCGCAGTGGAATGAAAATTCAGCTGGAGATATATAACTCATAGACCTTTACACTACATGGATCCGCAGCGGATTTCGGTACGCGTGAAGCTTCCCTTATGTGCATTTCCTGCAATAAGTGTATATTGGTAATTTGTATAACTTTTGGGGGGCAATACAATACTTTACGCTGCTTGTTTGGCCAACAAACACTATAGTGGCTCAGTGGATAGCACTGTAGCCTTGCAGACATGGGGTCCAGGGCAACATCTGTAAAGAGTTTGTATGTTCTCTCAGTGTTTGTGTGTCTTTCCTCCGGGTACTCCAGTTTCCTCCCACACCCAAAACATACAGATAGGCGAATATACACTGTGAGCCCTATTGGGGACAAACTGTGTGAAAGTTCTGCAAAATTAGTTGGTGCCATACAAATAACAGTATTATCCTCATCATCCTGATCTTCTTCTGTGCCTACAATTTCATACTTGAAGCCATCTGAAAATAAAACACTGTCAGACTCCATTAAAAGAAACAGATTGCTGAACTCAGGGAGACCAGCCAAACGACAACACTGCCGGCTGCTAGTGAAAGCGCTCAATGCAGTGAAGTCCTAGGTGCATTGCCCCCTGGGAAACATGAATATGCAAAAGAGGAGCCCGTGGAGCCTCATTGAAAAGTCTCAAACACAGGACTAGCCAGATATCCCTCTGGGAAGGACCCAGCCAAGGGGCAGCTCCTGTTAGGAAACCACCAAAACCACCATGTTAAGTGGCCCTATAAGTCAATGTAATGACTTATAGGGCCACTTGAGACTTTTCAATGAGGCTCCACGGGCTCCTCTTTTGCATATTCATGTTTCCCAGGGGGCAATGCACCTAGGACTTCACTGCATTGAGCGCTTTCACTAGCAGCCGGCAGTGTTGTCGTTTGGCTGGTCTCCCTGAGTTCAGCAATCTGTTTCTCTTATGGCTCTACTAGGCATTGCTCCCACCTAGCCAGAATGCTGCTCCACACTGATGAGGGGCAACACCCCGAAACAGCTGTATGTGGATGGTTACCTAGCCTTGGTTTATCCCTTGTCATTACATTGACTTATAGGGCCACTTAACATGGTGGTTTTGGTGGTTTCCTAACAGGAGCTGCCCCTTGGCTGGGTCCTTCCCAGAGGGATATCTGGCTAGTGCTGTGTTTGAGACTTTTCAATGAGGCTCCACGGGCTCCTCTTTTGCATATTCAAGACTCCATTAAAGGGGTAGTGCGGCGGTAAAAAATTATTCACAGAATAACACACATTACAAAGTTATACAACTTTGTAATGTATGTTATGTCTGTGAACGGCCCCCTTCCCCATGTCCCACCACCCCCACCCGTGTACCCGGAAGTGTAGTGCATTATACATTACCTGATCCATACGCCATCTTGTGCCAAACGTCATCTTCGGCAGTTATGCTCAGCCAATCGCAGCTGAGCAGCTGATGACACGGAAGAGGGAGTCCACCACTCGGGAAGATCGAAGGTGTTCGGGCCGGCAGGCCGAAGATGACGTTTGGCACAAGATGGGGGATGCGTGTCGACACGGATCAGGTATGTATAATGCACTACACTTCCGGGTACACGGGTGGGGGTGGTGGGACACGGGGAAGGAGGCAATTCACAGACATAACATACATTACAAAGTTGTATAACTTTGTAATGTGTGTTATTCTGTGAATAATTTTTTACCGCCGCACTACCCCTTTAAAGACTGCATCACATAGCCATTTTGCCCTAGATGATGGTACTGTAAAGTGGGAGCACTGTACAGTGGTTTTACAGTATGGAGCAATAGGGCAGTGTATGCGTTCGGCTTCAAAAGGTTTTTTCAAACATCCAACAAAAAAAAAAAAAAAACAACATTGCATACCAGAATGTCAAGAAAAGAAAAAAGAATCAGGAATATATACTCATAAATACAGGGGAAACTCCCAGAAGTGACCCCATTTTGGAAACTATTACACTACTTATAGAAGTCATCAAAAAGGTGTAAGGAGCATTTGAGGTAAAGCTTCAAAAACAAAAGTTTACATTTTTCCAAATACAGTGGTGACTTGGCTTACGAGCATAATTCATTCCGGGACCATGCTTGTAATCCAAATCACTCTTAAACCAAAGCAATTTTTCCCATAAGAAATGCAGAAAACTGGTTTCCCACCCCAAAAATAATGATTTTTCTTTTTATTCTGAACAACATGTGAAACAAATGAAACAAATATTCAGAAACAGTAAGTCAGTGTACATTATAGCAATCAGCATGTGGAGTATAATGTAAAGTGCATAAACCTGAAAAACAGCAGCATTTTTTAGATACAGGATGGAACTGCAGATCCCCATAATGCAGTAGCGTAGTACAACAAGCTAAAATAGAGAAGCAGGGCTGCTGTCAGATGTCTGTGTGGTCACAGCAATGGGAAAGGGGTGTGTGTTCAGCATGGACCAATCAGGAAGTGAGAAGCACAGAGCTGTGCAGGAGGACAGTGACAAATTTTTGTATACAGCAGTGTGAGCGGCTGAGCGTAAGTGCAGGCACAGTATAGCAGCAGTGTGTATAGCTGAATATGAGTGCAGGCATATTATAGCAGGAATGAAGAGGATGGGAAGCACAAGGGCTGACAGAGACTGTGGGAAACATGAAGGATTGAGCAGGACATATGTGGGCACATAGAGGGGTTACAGCTATGAAGAGATAACCTCCACTGTCCTGTCCCCTGATGTAAGCCCCAGCCTCAAGTGGATCTGCTATGATTTGGAAGTTGAGGGAGACTTTCTGGGTCAGAGTACAGTGCTGAAAACCAAGCTTTGCAGACCTTACACCCAGTACCGTGATCTCTTAAACCAAGTTACAGTGCTGAAAAACTGTAAGCTCTTCTTGCAAAACCAAGTTACTCTTAAATCGAGGTACCACTGTAATATGTTTGTGCAGTTATAGTGCCCCATGGTATGAATATAGCAGAAACACCCCAGAAGTGACCCAAATGTGAATACTACACTTCTCTGAGAAGTTATCTAGGGGTGTAGTGATCATTTTGATCCACACTCGCTGGTGTTTCCCAGAATGTCTTGCGCATTAGATTGTGGAACTGCAATTTTTCCCCAGATATGCAATTTCAGTGCGTCATATGCTGTGTCCCACTTGTGTCCCTAGAGAACTGCATCCCATAAAGGCAGGCCGCATTTAAAAATGTAATAGGGACCTGTTTATGGAAAGGTAGTTCTTGGCTGTGCATGTTTGGCCAAAGATTGATAATTTTAGTTGTAGGTTTGTCCAGATTCCAATGCCTATATTGGGCCTCTGGATTTGTATCTGATAACCACAATTTTTTTTTGTTTTTCATAAGATGGAGCTTGCTTTTTTGTGGGGAGATGAAGTCTTCATTGGTACTATTTTGGGCTACATGCGTTATTTTTTGTTCACTTCTTATTACATTTTTCAGTGGTTGAGATTAACGAAAAACTTAACAAAAACAGTAATCCATACACAGTATTCTATGTTTTTTATGTTCTGGAGTATACTCTGCAGTATAAACTTTATCCTTATTCTGTGGATTGTGGATTGGTACAACTATGGTGATACCAGACTTATAAAGTTTGTGTTTTAATGCCTTTGCACAATACAATCAATAAAAATAAAACCTTTTTTTGCACATTTTTATTCTGTGGCTGACTGAGGACAGGACATATTCTTTAAAGGACGGACTGTAGTTTTTTGGTACTACTTTTGCCATACATGCAACCTTTTGATCATTTTTAGTGATTTTTTTCAGAGGCAAAGTGACCAAAAACAGCAATTCTTGCACAGGGAATTTTTATTTATGGCGTTTAACAACAAGTTAAACGACAGGTACACTTTAAGGACCCATTGGATTTTAAATGTACTCTATAGGTGAGGGGGGGGGGTTAAGCAATTCTAATTGCAACTGTATGTACACTCTTTCATAAATCAGTTAAGCTGGACATACAGATAAAGTGGGTTCTCCGACAGTATGTTAGTACAGCTTATTTACTGTATAGTTCTACAACTATATACAACTATAGCTGTAGTTATAAAACTTCCTTGTTTAAAGGAGTCTACTCAGCTGCCAAGAATACATTTCAGCACTGCTGAGTCCCCGCTTACTTCCTAGTTCAGTGGGGGGGGGGGGGGGGGGGACGAGGACGGGATGCAGCAAAGCTGAGCTAAATCAGCTCTACATCACTGTGTCTGCCACTGAGGTTACACATGTCTCAAGGGACAATCCAAGCCCAGGAGATGTGTGTGACCTCAAAGGGAGACAGTTGAGGGGCGTAAGGCAGTGAAAATCTATACTTACTGCTCCCAAGGATCCCGGCCACTCGAGTGCATCGCAGCTCGACCACCGCTCTCAGACCAGAGAGCAGTAGGCGAAAACCTAGGCAACAAGCTATCAACAGAACAGGAAAAGGAGCAATTTTGCTAATATAAAGCATATTGAAAATTGCTTTCTTTTGCATTCCCTATTACCTAACAAAAGTTTAGTACAAGGAAATAAAGGGAAAGTCTTACTAGTGCCATAGACATGAGGCTATTTTGTAAATCATTACTTACTTTTAACTTTCCACAATGTTTTGCAGATTGTCAAGTCAAACATAGGAGCCACAGCACAGATGATAACTGCAGCAAGAGCTGCTTTGGGAATGTAGAAGAATAGAGGAGTGAGGTATCCAAGTGAAAACAGCACCAGCAGTCCTGCAAAACAAAACAAGTATTATCCACCCTATACAGTGGTACTTCAATTCTCAAAATGCTCGGTTCTCAAACTGCTTGGAACTCAAACAATATTCTCAAGGAAAGTTTGCTTTGGTTCTCAAGCTATTTTTGGGCACCCAGTCTTGAAGTACTTGGTATCTGAACGTTTTTGCGAGTGTGGATGGTGGGTTGTACCTGGTGAGTTTAGCACTGGTGAGGCTTCACATGCAGTACAGTGCTGTATTTGACTGCTGGAGTGCATATACAGTACAGTAGTAGTGCTGTGATGGGGGGGGGGCTGTATACAGTAAAGGATAAGTGAGGAGTTAGTGGCTGCTGTACTATAAATGCTGGTTTTGTTGAATGTTTCTTGTGTATAATGTCCTGTTCAGTATAGTACTGTTCTGTAATGTACTGTAGAAATTAAACTGGGCACTGTACAATGTAATATTTGGCAACTGTAGATAATTATTGGTTGGTGCTGGAACCAATTAAAACACATTTACATTATTTCCTATGGGAAGACACTGCTCGGTTCTCAAACTGTCTTCCGGAACAAATTGATGATAACACCAAAAATCAACTATTTTATTGTTTGGTGTTATTTTTTGTTTATGTCTAATGGCATGCGAGATCAATAATTGTTTATTTAAAAAAAAAAATTCAGACAATTCCGCATAAGGCAATATGAATTTTTTTCCCCATCTTTATTTTAAAGATAGGAAAAGGATTTAAGGAAAAAGGATAAAAAGGAAAAAAAATAGGATTTAAAGTTTTTTTTTACTTTTAAAAACTTTTTTCCCACATATTAAAGTCTCTCTAGGGGACTATAACATGCAATCACTAAATTGTATATACTGATCAATGATATGCTTCTGCATAGCACTGACCAGTCAAATTGGTGCTCTGCCTGAGGCCAGGATTGCATGCAACAGAAGTCAAGTAAAATCCTCCAGCTGCCCTAGCAACTGATTCTTTGCCGCGGGGGTGTCGATCAGAGCTCCGACAGGTTTGGTACCTGTCAGGGCTCTCTGAGCATGCTACGATCAATATTAATTGCAGCATGCACAAAGGGGAAGTTCGGCCCAAATAATTTTAAGATATGTTATTGCCCAACAAAAGTTATTTTCTCTTCACTTACTACAGCATGGCGTGTTCAGGTCTCTGTAAAGTTGGTGATGTCACGTCACATAAACTGCCAACTTCTGCTGCTCCAGTCTGTCTCACAGCTGCAGCAGCAGTTGACAGTTTATGTGACATCATCAACTTTACAGAGACCTGAACACGCAATGCTGTAGTAAGTGAAGGGAAAATGCATTATAGTTGCATTTCCCATAATAAGTGTCTAGTCCTAATTTTCATAACTTTTGTTGGGCAATAACATATCTTAAAATTATTTTGCCTGGACTTCCGCTTTAAGCATGGGATCCCACTCTTCTCGAAGGACGGGCCTCAGGTCATTGAGGTTCTGGGGTATAAAATTTGTAGCCTTTACACAATGAATCAGCTAATCTCATAGATTTTCAATGGGATTCCGATCTGGAGTAAGTGCAGGCCGTTCCATTTTAGGAACCCCAGTCTTCAGCAACAGTTTCCTAATGATGCGACCTTGATGAACTGCAGCACCATCGTCTATGAAGATTAAAGGACAACTCCCATGAAAAACTTTTTCCCAGTAATTGAAGCAAATTACAAAGTTATATAACTCTGTAATGTGCTTCAATCACCTATCTGCCTCCCTTCCCTGTCTTTTCCCCCCCTCCACCAGGAAGTGTAAGAAACTCACACAGACCTAATTACTGTCGTCACCAAGCTCTTCTCTCAGCTTCTTCTTGTGACGATGAGTCATCAGCAGGAGGGCTGCTCTAGCTCCTGTTACACCAGCCTCCCCCTCCCCTGCCTTGTCAGGTGACTCTGCTTGCTCACCTCCAATTGGCTGAGCAAGTGCAAGTCATGTCACTTGCTTATCTGCTCTCCGTTACAGACTCCCACCCCATAGGCAGCTCCCCCCTCCCCTCATACTCTCTCCTGCTGCCGAGTGGACTCAGTGAGTGAAGGAGTCCTGTCACTTGTTCATCTTCCCTCTATGACAGACCCAGTCTTATCTCTCATCTGCTGCCCTGACCTGATTAGGGACGGCCATCCTGCAGATGTCACTTTGCTATGTACACTACATTGCAAAGTGAAAGTATGTGTGTGCAGCTTCAGTGCAGGGGCTGACAACCTGTGTGATTATACAGCAGCCTGACTGAAGAGAGAGAGAGGGGGTCATGTTTAGTGTATGATGGGAGTTGAAGTGAATTGAGGGGCAGGCACTTGCAACGTCACAGCAGCCAAAGTGCATCATGGAAAGCTGAAACCAGGAAGTAAGGAAGAAATGAACACCAGGACTACAGATCAGGCGGTATGCAGACGGTGGGAAATTCAAACAGTAACAGCTCAGGAGGGATGATAAGTATATAAACTATGTTTCTGATTGTTTTTTTTCTTAGCACAGGAGTTGTCCTTTAAAATACCCTCCCTCCTCTGCAGACCCCTGTGCCGTCAGCATCTTGAGGGCCCCTACTGTAATAGCAGAAATTAAATTACTTGCGCAAAAAGGTTTACAGATGCAAATTTTTAGGCCATATTGTCTAGCCCTAATACATATAGTATAAATTTGCTTTGTATGCATTTAAATCAATGTAAAAATGTTTCTTTTTGTTTGTTTAGCAAGGTCATACTAACTATACAGGTCCATTGCCACTCCAATGCTTCCTGGGTGCTCAACTCTAAAGAAATTCAGGGAGAAGAGACTGACAGGGAACCCAGAAAATGTCAGAACTGCAGACAGGGATCCTAGAGTATGACTTCTATTTTTTACTTTTCAAAAGGCTCAGAATGTGGACAAAAAGAGATCAAAAAGTATCCCCTTAAAAAAACACTATTAACTTTGTTACATCACTATGCAGTATAGAAGACAGATACATAGAAAGACTAAGATATTTTGTTGACTCACCTGTGAGGATGCCACCTGCTGGAGTATACACTCCAGTCTGTGAATTAAGTGCTGTTCTAAAAAACAACAACAAAATCAAAACAAGAAATCTCTCCATAGGCTTACATTATATAGACACACTACTGATTTTCTCACCTCCCAAAGCTTCCTGTGACAGGATACGCAGAGAAGAAAGAGCCCCACAAATTTGTGAGACCTATAAGAAAGAACACAATAAAAATTTACAGATATAAACCCATATGGAACTCGCTCTAAACCGCACTTTTAGTTAGTGTCACACACATACACAAAAACAAACTTAAAAAGGACCAGTTCCACCAAAAATTTTAATGCAACATGCACAGAAAACGTCAATTATTTTTAGATTTCTGCGGTACTGTGCAATTAAACAACATAAATATGTTACACACAATATAAAATATATAAAAGTAATTTAGTACAGTTCATACCATGGCCATGGATAGCAAAGTAAATTATAAAGGTTACCTATTGCAAGCAACTCCTGGTTTGTATTGATTCTGTAGTTATTCTGAGATGCTGCAGAAACAGACAAAAAAAAAAAAAAAACCTTAAAAAAAAATAGCACACAATAATGCACATATATTTCATACTTTGTGTATAAACAAAACTCCATCCAAACCAAGAATGCACTTTTTAGGAACTGTATGAACAATAGTCTGGTAAAGAGAAGCCAGGAAGCCACTTAGAAAAAGGAGGATAGGTCATCAATGGTCAACTGCCAGGGATTCAAAAACTGGCACCCCTGCCGATAATCTGTGTAAAGCTGTTTACATGTACTCCATTACTGTAGTAGTAGTAGTAGCAGCAGCAGCAGAACAATGAACTACAACATAAAACATGCAATGCTGCAGTTCCTCAAGATCTTCAGATCTAAGTAGGTAATGAGAAAACAGGGAGGGGCTAATCCAGTATAAAAAGTGATATAGTATCCATAAAGTCAAGGGCATCTGAAGGGTCCACAGAAAAACAAACTATAAATTCAGTTTTAGCTTCATGGATACCCAAGTGGAATGAATAGTCCAAGGGATATGTGGCTCCACATTCCCCGATTCTGTCTAGGAGCTGCTTCATACTTCATCCAGGATCATTGATACTTTGTCAAATTCAATAGGACCACTCTGCTATGCACTTTGCATAATAGAGTACTTCAGTGGGAAAAAAGGAAATGCCAGATATAATCTTGAAAAAGGGGGCCAGCAACTAATGTGCAGCCTAAGGCTGGGTTCACACGCTGTAACTGTGCGGCTGTATTTTTTATGCGGCTGTAAATGTGCGGGTGAAACTCCGGCCGTGGGAAAAAATAGACATGCGGCTCAAAACATACGGTCATTTACTTGGAAATCTGGTTCAACTAAAAATAACAAATAAAATGTTAAGAAAGTGATGCAAACACCTCTGGATGCATCTGGGAAAGCAGGGAACACAGTTTACATGAATCGCTATTACCGGGGTTTGCGATCCTCTGCACTATAGCCGATGTCTCTCATGGTTAATATATTGAATTAATAAAACACATTTTCTGTCTAATAAAGTCCCTTTTATTGTTCAATAATTAAATGTAAACGATTCCATCATTTTGCAATTAAATATACTGTTAAAATAAATATATATATAAATAAATGTATATTTATATATATATTTATTTTTTGACAGTATATTTAATTGCACAATGATGGATTCGTTAGAATTAAATTATTGAACAAAGAAACTGTATTTATTTCAACGAAAATGTGTTTTATTAATTAAATATTAATTAGTACAGGAAGCTCTATAAGCCGTTAATTCATATGCCGGCAATAGAGCATTCTGTACTAATCATCACTTTACTTTAATTAAAACATCAAATGTTTCTTCTAATTATGTTATGACAATAGCATTATTAGAAGAAACATTTAGAATTATATGTGCGCTCAGCTGATTGGCTGTTCGGCTGAGCGCACATATAATGAGCCAGTCCGCAGTACAGTCACTTCATTGTGCTGCGGACCAGCGAAGAGACAACATTGGGGTGAGTATAGAGCTCTCCCCACCCCCTCCCCAGCACTGCACCCCTCCCAGCAAGGAAGGGGGGTCACTTAACCCCTTCCTTGCTGGGATGGGTGCAGTCTGACATCAGTCTGGCCCCCAGGGGGTTAAGGGGGATGCAATACATCCTCCCTTAACCCCTTGGGGGTCAGACTGTAAGCAGCGATCTGTAAAGATGCTGCATACTGTAAGGAGCACAACACCGCTCACAATGATGGGTGTTGTGCTCCTGTTTGTGTGTTTCTCCCTTTTTGTTTTTCAGATATCGGTATCCTGGGGATTACGTCGGATTCCATGGACTACGTCGATGACCAGCGGTTGTTCTTTGAATTTTTTTAATAAAATGGTCAATGAGGGGTGTGGGGGTGTTTTTATTTGAATAAAAAATATTTTAAACTTGTGTCTTGTCTTTATTTCTTTACTTTATAGACTTAGTAGTGGAAGCCGTCTAATAACCGGAATCCATTACTAAGTTGGGGCCTAGTGTTAGCCGGTATAAAATGGCTAACACTAACCCCCTATAATTACCCCAGTACCCAATGCCACCAGGGGTACTGGGAAGAGCCGGGTGCCAGTGGTCCCGGAGCGTCAATATTGGCGCTCCTGGACCGGGCGGCAGCAGGCTGGTAAGATTTAGGCTGGGGAGGGCCTAAAACAATGGCTCTTCCCACCCTGGTGTTACCAGGCTGCTGTCGTTTGGTTTTTAACCCGGCTGGTTATAAAAATAGGGGGGACCCTATGCGGTTTTTTTTAATTATTTATTTATTTAAAAAAAAAACGCATAGGGTCCCCCCTATTTTTATAACCAGCCGGGTTAAAAACCAAACGACAGCAGCCTGGTAACACCAGGGTGGGAAGAGCCATTGTTTTAGGCCCTCCCCAGCCTAAATCTTACCAGCCTGCTGCCGCCCGGTCCAAGAGCGCCAATATTGACGCTAAGGGACCACTGGCACCCGGCTCTTCCCAGTACCCCTGGTGGCATTGGGTACTGGGTTAATAATAGGGGGTTAGTGTTAGCCATTTTATACCGGCTAACACTAGGCCCCAACTTAGTAATGGATTCCGGTTATTAGACGGCTTCCACTACTAAGTCTATAAAGTAAAGAAATAAAGACAAGACACAAGTTTAAAAAAAATTTTATTCAAATAAAAACACCCCCACACCCCTCATTGACCATTTTATTAAAAAAATTCAAAGAACAACCGCTGGTCATCGACGTAGTCCATGGAATCCGACGTAATCCCCAGGATACCGATATCTGAAAAACAAAAAGGGAGAAACACACAAAAAACACACAAACAGGAGCACAACACCCATCATTGTGAGCGGTGTTGTGCTCCTTACAGTATGCAGCATCTTTACAGATCGCTGCTTACAGTCTGACCCCCAAGGGGTTAAGGGAGGATGTATTGCATCCCCCTTAACCCCCTGGGGGCCAGACTGATGTCAGACTGCACCCATCCCAGCAAGGAAGGGGTTAACTGACCCCCCCTTCCTTGCTGGGAGGGGTGCAGTGCTGGGGAGGGGGTGGGGAGAGCTCTATACTCACCCCGATGTTGTCTCTTCGCTGGTCCGCATCACAATGAAGTCACTGTGCTGCGGACCCGCTAATTATATGTGCGCTCAGCCGAACAGCCAATCAGCTGAGCGCACATATAATTCTAAATGTTTCTTCTAATAATGCTATTGTCATAACATAATTAGAAGAAACATTTGATGTTTTAATTAAAGTAAAGGGATGATTAGTACAGAATGCTCTATTGCCGGGAATATGAATTAAGGGCTTATAGAGCTTCCTGTACTAATTAATATTTAATGAATAAAACACATTTTCGTGGAAATAAATTCAGTTTCGTTGGTCAATAATTTAATTCTAACGAATCCATCATTGTGCAATTCAATATACTGTCAAAAAATAAATATATAGATAAATATACATTTATTTATATATCTATTTTTTTTAACAGTATATTTAATTGCAAAATGATGGATTCGTTAGAAATAAATTATTGACCAACGAAAGTGTCTTGATTAAGAAGAAAATGTGTTTGATTAATTTAATATATTAACTATTAGAGGCATCGGCATTCGGCATCATTGGCGGCTATTTTTGAAGTACTCCGTACGGACCGCCTGTCAATCCTCGGCCGCATGTCCAGCCGCAAACAATGGTCTTGTTCATTTTTTACGGGTCCGTTTACAATAGCGCCGTAGATTCAGACATAGTGTGCACTGTGCAGCCGCATATCCTATACTTCCAAGCATACACACGAACCACCAAAAATACCGCCGCACAATTACAGCCGCAAATACAGCCGCACTGTTACAACGTGTGAACCGAGCCTAAAAGAAGACTTATTTAACATCCCTAGGTTACGGTTGAAGATGGCAGCAACAACACTTGGGAGTCTGTCACCTCTGACTGCTTATGGAAGGCCTCTGAGCTTAAAATTATTGCAGTAGATGCAGTTATCTAGATCAAAGCAAAGTAAGGTCACTCTGTACAGTGGCATGCAATGAAACCTCAGGAGGAACGAGGAAGGAGGGCAGGTACAAAGAATGTATTTACTGTTAAATGTCTTAGGCCCCGTTCCCACTGAGGAAAGGTAGCGGAATTCCGCGACGGAATTGTCCGCCGCGGAATGCCGTTAGCCTCCCGCTCATAATGGGAGTCTATGGGAGGCGTGCGCTCCTGCCCTGTCCGCGCTGAAGAATGAACATGTTCATTCTTCAGCGCGTACAGAGCAGGAGCGCGCGCCTCCCATAGACTCCCATTATGAGCGGGAGGCTAACGGCATTCCGCGGCGGACAATTCCGGCGCGGAATTCCGCTACCTTTCCTCGGTGGGAACGGGGCCTTAGGGTATAAACCCACACACCGTATACGCAGCAAATACGCAGCAGATGTGAAGGTGAAGATTTGATGCTGTGTTCAGTTATTTAGATCTAATCTGCTGCGTATTTGCTGCGTATTTGCAGCGTATCGCAGTAGTAAATACGCTGCATATACGGTGTGTGGGTTTGTACCCTTAAAGCGAATGTACCATCAGATATTTGCCTTTAATATTACCCATGTATAGAATGGCACCGACGCGGGGAAGCTTGCGGCGCGGTCCTTTTTTTTTTTTATCCGCGGCCTGGTTCCCGTGTACGACGCCGTTCTATTCACAGGTACCGGGCTGGGGGTGAAGCATTGGAGGCGGGCCGGTCCACCCCAGTGGGAGGAAACACCCACCCCTGTGGCCCATACCCGTGAATAGAGCTGCGCCGTACACAGGAACCGAGTCGCGGTTCAAAAAAAGGACCACGAATACTTAAAGAGAATGTACCTGATGGCACATATGTTTTAAGCATTTCATCATAGTTGGTGTTAGATACTGTTTGCAAGCTTTTATGCTATTGAAGTCTTTACAGTTTTTACAGTAATGTTAGCAAAAAGCCTATGTAACTTACCAAAAGCTCGTGCAATGGCTACACTTTCCAATAATCCCATTAATGGGATGATGAAAAGTCCAGGTCCGATATTCTGTAAAAAAAAAAAAAACGTTCTGTCATTTCGTATCCTGCTTTTAATTATAGCCGGACACTACAGGATAATCTTAATGATAAAGGAATCAGGATTGTGAAGTCACAGCTCTGGCTCCTTCATAAATTGCCAGACACCAGGGGAGTTATTTATCAAACTGGTGTAAAGTAGAACTGGCTCATCAGCTTCTTCCTAATGTCCTACATGATCCTGGGGCAAATTCTGAGTGAATAAGGCAAAGATATAAAGCAGATCCTCCTCTTTGTGTGTGTGTGTAGTGGACGCAGCTATGCACAATGTCCTGAAGAACTCACTACTAACTAAATATTCACAGGGGGGCGCAGCAAGGCGTGGCCTCCTCTAGCACTTAATCTAGCAGGCGGAAATGTACACCTGATCTGAAGCAGATGTAGATTTCTGCGCCTGCCGTGTGGCATTCTCAGGTCCTGTCAGGTTCATTAAGAGGCGGGCGGGACCTAATTAAAATGTCTTCTCCCAGAGAGAAAACACCACATTGAGGACAGAGGTTACTGCTACACTACTAAGGGCTTCTTCTTTTCTTTCTATATATTACACAGGATATCTTTAGATTACACTGATGATCATATACAATCACCCAGCATCCTGGAAGAGAACAGCAAAGATCTGGGCCAGTAGGGACAGTGCTTTATAACTGATATAGGAAGGAAATGCTTCACCCTTTCTAACTAAATGTATGTGAGAAAGTATGTGAGTTTATATTTCTATTTTTTAGAAATAGGAGCCTTAGATTGACACAACATAAACTACATTAATAAGTAACATTCATAAAATTCATATGAAGGTTAAATAATCAAATTTTGAAAGATTTATTTTAAAGTTGGAGTCTGTATATTTTTTCTGACTGAATCTAACCAAAAGTAGCTCCGACTCCACAGCCCTGAAAGGAATAATAACTAGACACTTACATTCACTTTACTATTGAAAAACACACAAAATTCTTATTTAGGTTATTGCTACATATGGATATGTCTGTCTATCACTGTAGTAAAGGCTTTTCATTTCTATATGTAATTGCATTTCCCCTACCTGAACCATTTCATTGAATGACACAGTGCGGTTGTCAATCTTCTCCGAGAAGGGAGGCAGTTGAAACTGAGGGAGACCTTCTGCAGTTTTTCCAGTAAGGATAAAAGGATGTAAACCCATCACATGGAAAGCGTAGGCTACCAGACCTGCAGCAACTACCACAATTGCATTTCGAGCTATAACATACAAATATTTTTAGTGATGCATTGTTCAGGGGTCTGTTGCATGTCCTTCAGCTATGTAACATACCTGTTGTAGTTATCCAGACAATAATGTAGCAGAGCCGATAACATCTTGGCATTCCTCTATACATCCTTGGGAAATGATCCTTCATGAATTTCAGTGTCATAAGAAAGGCAATGCAAAGGAAACCAAGAACGGCATCCCCAAGTCTTAAAAAAACGTAAGCACAATATTTGTGTAACTATATATAAAAAAAAACAAGTAAAAGGAAAACTCTGGTCAGAATCCGTTTGTTTTAAACGCCCAGGGAGGGGCTGGGTGGAAAAAAACAAACAAACATCCACTTACCTCCCTGGCTCCTGCCCACATACCGCTACCAGTAGAGGCCTTTTGGCACCAAGCACCCCAAGCAATCGCTTGGGGCCCCCAACATCCAGGGGGGCCCCCACGCCCCGCTCTTCTCTTGTGCTCAAGACCGCTAGACAGGGCCGCTACTGTGATCTGAACTGTAACTATGAGCACTCACAGTTACATGCAGCAGCAGCACTGACAGGACGGGAGCCATTGGCTCCCTTCCTGTCAGTCACTTTTGTGGCCGCAGGAAGAGTTTTCCCTGCGGTCACAAGTGGACGCTCTGTCCTTGTGGTGTCGGTGCTCCAGTGACATCACTGGAGCATCGGCGCCAGGACAAGGGGAGCGCGGCCTTTTGTGACCGCAGGAAAAACCCTTGCGACCACAAGAGTGAAGAGGAGACGTCCGGACCCAAGTGAGTATAAGTGTTTTTTTATTGTGTTATATACTATATGGGAGGGGGAGCACACAGGGGCCTGGGTAACTGGGGGAGCGCACAGTGGGGGTCTATATAAATGGGAGGAGCACACAGGG
The DNA here is from genome assembly GCF_027789765.1 of Dendropsophus ebraccatus. Lineage (NCBI taxonomy): Eukaryota > Metazoa > Chordata > Amphibia > Anura > Hylidae > Dendropsophus > Dendropsophus ebraccatus. The sequence goes on along the minus strand of NC_091467.1, from coordinate 38,098,040 downwards.
GGGCTATAGACTACTGGAGCTTCACAGAGGGGTCTATATACTACTGGTGGGGCACACAGGGGTCTATATACTACTGGAGGAACACACAGGAGTCTATATACTACTGGTGGGGCACACAGGGGGTCTATATACTGCTGAGGCAGAACACAGGGGGTCTATAAACAACTGGGGGGGGCACACAGGGGTCTATATACTACTGGCGGGGCACACAGGGGGTCTATATACTACTGGAAAACACACAGAGGGTCTATATACTACTGGTGGGGCACACAGGGGGTCTATATACCACTGAGAGAGCACACAGGGGAGCTATATAAAAGTGGGGGAGCACACAGGGGGTCTATATACTAATGGGGGAGTACACAGGGGGTATATGCAACTGGGGGCAGCACACGGGGTATATACGACTGGGGGCAGCACACAGGGGTTTTATATACAACTGGGACAGCACACAGGGGGTCTATATACTTTTGGGGGAGCACACAGGGGGGCTATATATAACTAGGGGAATACACAGGCGTCTATACAGGAGTTTACTGGGGGAAGCACACAAGGGGTATATACTACTGAGGGGAAGCACACAATGGGTATATTCTACTGGTGGCTGTGCAGAAGGGGTATATACTACTGGGAGCAGCACACAGCGGTCTATTGTTGTGGAGTGTGTGTCGAGAGGGGGCCCCAGACATAACTTCACTTGGGGCCCCAGAAATGCCAAGGCCGCCCCTGACCGCTACTCTGGTTACCAGTGTCTGTCATATTCCTGGTTTTGAGATAGGACTTGGGAGGCCTGCTAAGCCATTCAGCGCAGAGGTGGAACACCACTACAGCTGCCGAATGGCTGTCACTAGTCCCAAGTCCCATAAGTGGATGTTATTTTTTATTTTTTTCACCCACTCCCTAACTGGGTGTTTTGAAAAATTGAATACCGGCTGGAGTTCTCCTTTGAAGTGGAAAATTTGAATGAGATAATGACACTAACCTGACAGTTGGCAGCTTGTGAAAAGTTTCATATACTTCTAAGATAAATTGACGAGGTATATTCTTTAACCCTAGAAGATTCTGAAAGCGACAAGAAAAATACTGTTAATGTGAATTTGGGTCAAAAAAGGTAATTCCGCAAATTTGGGGGGATCCATGTTTATGTAGTGCACTTTATGGTAAAACTGACATTTCTTCCTTTATTCTACAGGTCAGTGTGAACACAGCAATATGCATGTTTACATAGTTTTTTTAATGTTGTACTATTTTTATTAACAGTAAAACTTTTTTTTGCAAATAAGTATATTTAAAATGGCCCTATTGTGACTTTTATAGGGCTTTCATTTTTTTACCTACGGGGTCGTACGGGGCATTATTTTTTGCGCCATGATCTCTAGTTTTTATTAGTAACATTTTTTCAAACGCATTGATAACTTTTTATTAATTTTTATACATAAAATGTAATTAAAAAAAAGTATATAGTAAAATATTTTTTGCAGAGAGTATTTAGCATTTGCTGTTCCAACACACCTTGACTTGGCTAAAACCAATCGTGACTGCTGCAGCTGAAGTAAAGGCTTTGATTACAGGGTATGAAATAAAATCCAACAGGAAACCTAAAGTAAAACATAAGACTGTTAGCAAATATCAAGGCTTAGGCTAGGTTCACGCTACATTTTGTATACATTTTAATACTGTTGAAAAGGAAATGTGCTATACAACAGGATTGACTTGGATTGTAAAGGAAATAACTGTGCTAGACAGACCCTTATTCCTAATATTTAAAGATTCTATAGGGATAGGGATTGTTCCACAAGACTGGCACATTGCAAATTTGGTGCCAATATTCAAGGAAGGAGTCAAAAGGGATCCTGGAAACCCATCTATTAAGGGCTGCCATCACACTGCCTCTTCTTTTTTTCTGCTAAGATGCGGTCTACTGTAAGGTGCAGAATACCCGTCACAATGATGTGTTCTGCTCCTAGCCTTTTTTTGTGTTTTTTTCCCCCTTTTGTTTTTCAGATATTGGTATCCTGTGGATGACGTTGGATTCGTTAGACTACGTTAATGACCAGTGTTTTTTTTTCCTTTTTAATAAAATGGTCAACGAGGGGTGTGGGGGTGTACCTTTTTAAATAAAATACTTTTCTCTATTGTGCGGTTTTATTTTTCTCTACTTTCAGACTTAGTAGAGGAGTATAAAATGGCTATCACTAACCCCGCCCCCCTCACAATATTACCCCAGTACCCAATGCCAATAGGGGTACTGGGAAGAGACGGGTACCAGTAGTCTTGAAGTGTCAAATTTGGCGCTCCTGGACTGGACAGTAGCAGGTTAGTATTATTAGGCTGGGAAGGGCCATGTTTTTGATGGCGTTTTTTGGGGGGCGTAAAACATGCCACCAAAAAACTGTGGGTGAGGGCACCCTCATAAAGGTTTTTTTAAAGGACTTTTACACAGGCCAATTATTGTTAACAACAGTTCTTTGGAATGCTTATTTACCAGATAAATCGGCCCGCATTAGAGTATGCTTGCACACAGAGTTTTATCGTGTTAACATAACGAAGGATTGCTTTTTCCCACCTAGCCAGAATTATACATCACACTGATGAGGGGCAACACCCTGAAACAGCTGTTTGTGGATGGATACCTGGCTTTGGTTATCCCTTGTCATGTCCTTAGACTCGTAATTAAGTTGGATATTGACTGAAAGGGCCACCTAATATAGTGGTCTACTTCCAGAAGCTATTGCTTTGGCTAGGTCCTTCCCTGAAGGGATATCTGGCTAGTTCCTTGTTTCGAGACTCTTAAATAAGGCTCCACTGACTCTTTTTGCATACTGTTTTTCCCAGGGGGCAATGTACCTAGGAATTCACTGCATTGAGCGCTTTAACCAGCAGCTGGCAGTGTTTTCTTTGGCTGGTCTCCCTGAGATCAGTAACCTGTTTACCGTATGACAATATTGCGGAGGGATTGGGGAAAGCTGGAAGGTTGGGTAGAGAAATGACATTTAATGGGTATAAATGGGAAGTTATGCACTTGGGGCATATAGATAAAATGTACAATTATAAACTTAATAAAGGTGGACAGTAAGCTCAACTTCCAACTTCAGCGATCAGAGCCAGAGGTGAGTTACAGTACAGTACCAAGTTATCAAGCTTAGGGTTAGTTTGCAAACAAAAAAGGACATCTTAGGCAGTGCTGTGGAGTCTGAGTCGTGCAGACTCCAGGTTTAAAAAAAAAAATGTATAATTGAGTTTTGATATGCATTTTATAAGTTTTGCTCATCAATATATTGTATGAGCAACATTTTAATAGGACACTGGCCCGGGTGGCCGGGGAAAAGTTGTTGGTCACTATTTGGCAGTTTGTTTCTAAGCTGGAAGAGTCCATTGTGTGGGGGAGATCTGTGCTGTTCTCTTCCTGGATGCTGGATGCCTGTATATGAGCAGCAGTGTAATATCAAGATATCCTGTGTAATATAGAGGAGGAGGAGGAGGAGCCATACGTAGTGCAGCAGTAACCTCTGTCCTCAATGTGGTGTTTTCTCTCTGGGAGAAGATTGTGTGTTCTATGGCTGCAGCAGGCTGTGTGTATGAGTGTGTGTGGGGGCGGAGCCTGACCGGGGATGGAGTAAGCCGCACGCCGCGTGAGCTCCCGCACACTACCGTCTCATACATGCTCCTGCGGGCTGGAGGACGGCGGCACCCACACACCCCACAGACCGGAGGACAGAGGACACGGCGGGGATCAGATGTGGCCGGCGGGACATCTAAAAAGAGCACCCGGGAGCCCAGAGACACGGCGGCGCCATCCCACAGAGGCCTCCAAGATGGCGCCGGCTCCACTGTCCGGCGGGGCGCCCATATAGCAAGCTGCAGGCAGGTTAGCGGTGTGTGTTGGGGACCTGCCGGGGGAGCAGGGGGGCAGCCGAGGCATCAGCCAGAGCCGGAGCCCGCGTTCCCCAGACGCAATCCTGCCCGATCCTTCCTCAGAGGGGCCCGCCATTATGAGGCAGCAATGCCATGAGGCCCAGGTCCACAGGGAAGAGGAGGAGGAGGACGACATGCCTGAGCCCACAATGAGGGAGGTATTTCGAGCAGTAATGAAAGGTAACATGGCCATTGCCTCCCTACAACAGCAAGTAGGCTCTATTCAGGAAGAGCTGTCCTTTATGCGCCAAAATGTGCAAAAAGTCAATGAGAGAATGGCTGCTGCTGAGGGCAGAATCAGTGATCTGGAGGATAAGCTAGGCCCTGTTGCTAGGGATACTCGCAGACATGATCAGCAAATTTCTGCTCTCCTCCTCAAAGCAGATGATCTGAAAAATAGACTGAGGCGCAACAATGTGCGCATTGTGGGCTTCCCAGAAAAAGCAGAAGGCCCTAATCCCACCCGTTTCTTTGAATCCTGGATTAAGGATGCTATGGGAGAGGGGACGCTGGCACCTTTGTATGCTATAGAAAGAGCCCACCGAGTCCCTGCCCGCCCGCTGCCACCTGGGGCCCAGCCGCGCTCGGTTCTGGCGAAACTGCTACATTACAAAGACCAAGACGCTATCCTGCAGGCTGCACGCCAAAACCCTGATATTACCTACAATGGTTGTCGCATTTCCTTCTATCCGGATTATTCAACAGAAATTCAAAAGAAGCGGGCACGCTTTACAGAAATTAAACGCAGGCTACGCCAACTTCATGTTCCCTATGCCATGCTGTACCCGGCCAAATTACGCGTTGTCGCTATAGGAGACACGCATTTCTTCACTGAGCCACGAGATGCTGACTGCTGGCTTGAAGCCCACCAGCAACAGATTCGGCAGGGGGCCAACCTCTGATGTATTCCACGTCCCTTTGTTCTCCTCCATGGCGTGTGGAAGTTTTCTCCCTCTGCTGTGGAGAATACATTATTCCTTTTGGTGCCTTTTGTCCTAAGCCCGCAGTTGCACCTTGTATCCTGATTGAAGCGGGGTGGCCCAAAGAAGATGCGAGCTTTTCACCTACACTCGGTAGTGTGGAGAACTGGTGGCCCCCACTGTCCACACGTAGTGGGCAATTGTTCCTGTTTTTGTTCTTTGTTCTTTTTTCTGTTTTTCTTTTTTCTATTTGTTCTTTTTCTAGTTGCTGGGTCTATCAGGCCCTGTATTTCTTGGCAACTCCCACACATTATGCATGTACTCTCTGCCCTCCGATATTTTTCATTGTACTATGTACTGTGCATTGATATGTCCATATTTACAAATGTATTTCTTTCTGTTCCCCTATGGCGAATGGCATTAGAGTGGTCTCCTGGAACATAAGAGGTCTGGGTGAGGCTGATAAGCGTTACGCACTGTTTGATAAATTACGTACTTTCCACCCCCTTATCTTGTGTCTGCAGGAGACCCACCTTACTAAAGACACAGCTCATTTGTTACACAGGTCGTGGATAGGCTGGAGCTATCATTCTTACTATTCACAGTATTCCCGGGGGGTGAGCATACTGGTCCATAAAAATATACCGTTTGTTTGTCTAAAGGTTCATGCAGACCCTCACGGACAGTTCGTTTGTTTGTATTGCTCCATTTATGCTACTAAGTGGGTATTGTTTTCACTCTACATACCTCCACCATACAATGGCTCAGTCTTAAAAACAATTTTGAGTTTTGCTGCGTCACACCCGGATGCCTCACTGCTCCTCATAGGTGATTTCAATTCTGTTGTGAATGGCACCCTTGATAGGATGTCTGTGGTGGCATCGACCTCTACTGCGCGCCTGACCCCATTGGGTGCGCTCTTACCCGAGGTAGCTCTCTTTGATCTTTGGAGGGCACGGCATCCGGGTGTGCGCGCCTACTCATGTTACTCGGCCACACACAATAGCCTGTCTCGCATAGACCTTGCCCTTGGGGATGCCCGGACGCTGTCCTTGGTGATAGAGGTAGAATATTTGTCGCGGTCACTCTCTGACCATTCCCCCCTGAGCCTCCTCCTGGAACACCCTGGGTTGTGGCGACCCACAGTGCGGTCCTGGCGCCTTAATCCGCATTGGCTTTCTATTCTCGAGTCGTCTGGTATTCAAATGGCAGCAGAAGAATTCTTTAGGGTACAAACCCACACAGCGTATACACAGCAGATACGCAACAAATACGCAGCAGATTTGTTGGTACAGATTTGATGCTGTGTTCAGTTATTTAGATCTAATCTGCTGCGTATTTGCTGCGTATTTGCTGCGTATCGCAGCAGTAAATACGCTGCTTATACGGTGTGTGGGTTTATACCTTTAACCACAATTCTGGTACTGCCACTCCGCAGATTGAGTGGGATGCCATGAAGGCGTATTTAAGAGGATATTTTATACAAACTATTACCCGAACTAAGCGAGCAAGAGGCCGTCTATGGTCTGCTCTCCAGGACTCCCTTCTACAGGCGGAGGAGAATCACATTGCAGGTACTTCTGCTGTTACCTCAGCTAGACTTAGAGACGCCCAACAGGTACTTACAGATTTTGACCTTGAATCCGCTGCCCATAAGAGAAACTTTGCTAAGCATATGTTTTTGTAGAAGGCGGACGTACTGGGCATCTTTTATCTTTTATCATCACGAGTGCTCAAAAAAGTTCGACCTTCCTCACCCACATACGGAATAATGAGGGAGCCCTGGTGACCTCTACCCCTGATATTTTACAAGTTTTTTATTCTTATTATTCCAATCTTTATAGCTCCAAATTGGAGGCCACTCCCAATCATATCAGGGATTTCCTGTCTTCTATCCCCCTCCCGGTCCTAACTGCTGATGTACGGGAAACATTGGAGACCCCACTGACATTAGAAGAGCTAGAGGCTGCGGCCTCCTCTATCACCAACAACAGGGCACCGGGGATGGATGGGTTGCCGGGAGAATTATTTAAAAAGGTGGGAGAAGTGCTGTTACCCAAGCTGTTGGAGGTGTGGCAGGCCTCTGTGGAATCAGGCTCCCTTCCGGAGTCCATGAGGGAAGCAATAATTGTAGTTCTACCCAAGCCGGGGAGAGATGTAACCTTGCCGGGCTCCTATAGACCCATCTCTCTGTTATCTACGGATATCAAGATAGTGGCCAAGGCCATAGCCAACAGACTCTCCCTCTACATGAATGCTCTAGTTCATCCCAACCAAACGGGCTTCATTCCAGCCAGGTCCACTGCCATGAATATTAGACGGTTATATGTTAATCTCCAGTTGCCTTCGGAGGATTCGGGGGGAAGGGCGGTGTGTTCACTCGACGCTGTCAAAGCTTTTGACAGTGTTGAGTGGGCCTTCCTATGGGCAGTGCTGGACAAAATGGGGTTCGGGCCACACTTTATTTCTTGGATCCGGCTGCTATATTCCTCACCCTGCGCACGTGTGAAAATAAATGGTGGCCTGTCTGCCAGATTTGATTTGCAGCGGGGTACGCGACAGGGGTGCCCCCTGTCGCCGCTGCTTTTTGCATTAGCCATAGAGCCGTTGGCATCCCTAATACGTTGCCACCCGGGTGTGTGTGGTTTTAAGAGGGGTCCCAGAGAGGAGAAAATAGCCTTATACGCAGATGACTTATTGTTATATCTAAATGACACTGAAGCATCTCTGGCTACGGCTATCACGCTTATTGATGACTTTGGCAGATTTTCGGGATTGTATATTGGTTGGGACAAGTCGGTGCTGCTGCCACTGGATGTTGATGTGGCACACATGCCTGTCCTCCCCTTTCCTCTCAAGATTGTCACTATGAGAGATTGAATCTCACACTGATTCTTTCCAAATTTCAGGCCAAAATGGGGGTGTGGCGTAAGCTCCCTTTATCAGTGGTGGGACGCTCTAATTTGATAAAAATGGTATGGATGCCCCAACTATTATATGTACTGCATAATTCCCTGATATGGATTCCTCTCTGTTACTTTCATAAAGTACACAGTTTATTCAGAGACCTCATCTGGGGTTCCCAGCGCCCTCGTATAAAGCTAGAAACCTTGCAGAGAGCTAAGACAGCAGGGGGGCTGGCGGTGCCTAACGCCATGATCTATTTCTTAGCCTCTCAGCTCCAACATCTTAGGGGGTGGGAGACAGATGCGTTAATGGACCCTACTTTCCAATTATTACAAGCTCACTTTGGTACGGGGCAGTTATTTGAGGTCCTGGAGGCTAAACGTTTCTCAACGGCTGCAGCAGGCCTCCCTACACTTCAGCTTTATCATAGAGTCTGGTGGAAGGTTAGAGACATGTATGGGTTGTCCAGATGCTCTGCATACACCTCTATATGGGATACCCCCTGGTTGAGCGAGTTATTTTTCTTGGAAGGGTTTACACCATGGCGGGCGCTTGGCCTTAGACGAGTGGAGCAGCTATATGTCAATGGTCAGCTAAAAAGTTTCCAGCGGCTGTGTGAAGAATTCCCCATCCCTAGGACACATTTTTACAAATACCTCCAGTTACGCCATGCGTGTGATAGTGAGGGGGACATTTTGTCCCGGGAACGGGTAATTATTCCGCCTACTCATATAGTGGGTGATTCTACTTCCACATCTGGTCTCATTTCCTTACTATATATCCACTTGCACGACAAGTTTTTAGAAAAACATCCGTTAAACATAAAGGAGAAGTGGGAGGCCGACTTGGGTCCCCTAGAGGATGAGTTGTGGAGGGAAATCTTGGAGATGACGCCCCGGTTGTCCGTGGGGGAGCAGCACCGACTGTCCCACTTGAATCTATTACACCGTGTCTACAGAACCCCGGAGTTCTTATTTAAAATGAGACTTCGTCCCGATGCCCTATGTCCTAGGTGCCGGAGAGATGAGGGAGGGATCCTGCACATGTTCTGGCGGTGCCCAAAATTAACGAGGTATTGGCAGGAGTTTGCCTCAATTATTCACAAAGTCTATTCTGTTCACCTTGAACAGTCTCCCTTAGTTTGCATTTTAGGCTACGTAGAGGACATAGCCTTACCTAATCCTGGTTAAATAGCTGTTGCTAGAATATTGTATATGGCTAGGAAGCTGATAGCTCAATCCTGGCTCGACCAGGACCCTCCGACGACTACTGTCTTTGTAGCTAAAGTCAATTGGCTTATTGCCAATGATAAATATGCCTATGAAAAGCGGGAGGCAATGAAAAAGTTTGAGAAGATCTGGGCCCCTTGGCTAGACACCCCCGGCATGGCACCGCTGTCACTTACTAGAGGCAGGCTCTCTCCCTCACCGGCCACCTAATTATGTATCTAGGAGTTTCTGCTTATAATGGAGGATATAGAACCTATTTACTGGTTAGCTGTTTGCACTGCTGTATGCTTCTCCTCTTCTGAAGGGTTACCTCTTCGGACTAGGTTGGTTGTTGCCAATTTGTTGGGTTTCTTTTTCTTTCTCTTACTTCCTTTTTCTTTTATCTTCCTCATTTCCTGTTTTGTACTGTTTTGAGCAGGGTTTGAACTACTGTGCTAGCCTCCCTGTAGTTCTGTGTACTTTTATAATGCAAAACCTCTAATAAACACTATTTGATTTTAAAAAAAATGAGTGTGTGTGCCATGGCTGCAGCAGACCGTGTGTGTGTGTGTGTTATGGCTAAAGCAGGCTGTGTGTGTTTGCTATGACTGCAGTAGGGTGTGTGTGTGTGTGTGTGTGAGTGTGTGTGTGAGAGTGTGTGAGAGAGAGAGAGAGAGAGAGAGAGAGAGAGAGAGAGAGAGAGAGAGAGAGAGAGAGAGAGAGAGAGAGAGAGAGAGAGAAAGAAAGAGAGGCAGAAATTCAGGAAGGACAGGGGGTGGTTGGTTCATAAAAAGAAGTGCTATTTACCCAACCCCTCTCTATATCACTATGGCTGACCCCTCTATATGACATGTATCTGGCATTGTTAGCAGTATGTCTTTGTGCATGGTGAATATTAGAAACATTGTAAGCAGATAAGACCACCTGCTCCATCTAGTCTAGTTCTGAGTAGTTTAGGACATGGAGGCTGGAGACTTGCTTTATCCACTGCACACACAAGAGAAGCTGCTGTATATCTTTCCTTACTCCCTCATAAGTCGCCCCAGGATCATGTAGGACATTAGGGAGAAGCTGCTGAGCCAGTGTGATAAATAGCTCCCCTGGTATCAGATTGGCCATTTATGAAGGAGCAGGAGTCGGGAGTTGGAGTCGGTCCTGATAAAATTCAGGAGTCGGAGTTGGAGTTGGAGCTGCGGCTTACCGACTCCACAGCCCTGATCTTAGGTGCAATCTGATTGCAATGTACAATTATATAACATATGAATTTAGAGTACAGAGATCTTTCTAATGATATGTTTACACATAAACCTGTTACCATGACACAGGAGCATCCTGTACATCTAGAAGAAAGAAGGTTTCACCATCATCACAGGACAGGAATTTTTTTTACTGTAAGCGCAGTAAAACTACAAAGTTCAGGGGAGGCTTGGATTCTTTTCTTAAAAAATATTACAAGGGTGCACTAAATTTTAGATTATTGTAATTGCCATACTGGAGTCAGAAAAGAATTCTTCCTGCTATGGGGCAATTAGCATCTGCCTCATAAAGGTTTTTTACATCCTCTGGAACACAGTAGGGTGAGTTGATAAGATTGAAAAGTGACAAGAGCCTATTTACTATGTTACCTTTTTTTTCATAGGATCTATTTCCCCCCCCCCCTCTATATTCTAAATCAGGGGTGGGGAACCTCCGGCCCGCGGGCCGCATCCGGCCCCTGAGACCTCCCGATGCGGCCCGCGGCCCGCAGCTCCCCTGTGATGCTCGCCGCTCTGCTGGGGAAGAAGCCGGCATACACCGCATCCTCCGGTGTCTGTGACAGCTGGCGGACACCGGCGGATGCTGTCTGTGCCGGCTTCTTCCCCAGCAGAGCGGCGCGTGTCTTTAGTCTCTTGCGGGCCGCGCGCGATGACGTCATTTCATCGCGCGCCGCCTGCAGGAGAAGACCGGCACAGAGGACCTGGGAGAGAAGAGGACCTGGACTGCGTGGGAGCGGAGGTAAGGTGAGTGGGATGTTTATTTTTTTATTTGGGGGTTAACTAGGATCCCAGGGACATGATTGATGGGGGGGGACAACTAGGCTACCAGGGACATGACTGATGGGGGGGACAACTAGGCTACCAGGGACATGACTGATGGGGGGGGGGGACAACTAGGCTACCAGGGACATGACTGATGGGGGGGGGGGGGACAACTAGGCTACCAGGGACATGACTGATGGGGGGGGGAATAACTAGGCTACCAGAGACATGACTGAGGGGGGGGGGGAATAACTAGGCTACCAGGGACATGCCTGATGGGGGGGGAATAACTAGGCTACCAGAGACATGACTGATGGGGGGGGGGGGGGGGAATAACTAGGCTACCAGAGACATGACTAATGGGGGGGGGGGGATAACTAGGCTACCAGGGACATAACTGATGGGGGGGGACAACTAGGCTACCAGGGACATGCCTGATGGGGGTTAACTAGGCTACCAGGGACATGCCTGATGGGGGGGGAATAACTAGGCTACCAGGGACATGCCTGATGGGGGGGGGGGGGACAACTAGGCTACCAGGGACATGACTGATGGGGGGGACAACTAGGCTACCAGGGACATGACTGATGGGGGGGGACAACTAGGCAACCAGGGACATGACTGATGGGGGGAGACAACTAGGCTACCAGGGACATGACTGATGGGGGGATAACTAGGCCACCAGGGACATGACTGATGGGGGAGACAACTAGGCTACCAGAGACATGACTGATGGGGGGGGAATAACTAGGCTACCAGGGACATGACTGATGGGGGGGGGGGACAACTAGGCTACCAGAGACATGACTGATGGGGGGGGAATAACTAGGCTACCAGGGACATGCCTGATGGGGGTTAACTAGGCTACCAGGGACATGACTGATGGGGGGGGGAATAACTAGGCTACCAGGGACATGCCTGATGGGGGTTAACTAGGCTACCAGGGACATGACTTGGGGGTTAACTAGACTACAAGGGGCATCACTGGGGGTTAACTACAATAGCAGGGGCACTAGGGGAACAATACTATGCCTTGTCCTGGGTGCTGCAAACCCCCGCTAACTGCCGCGCACGGTATGCGGCCCTCGAATGATTTTATTAATGCCCGACCGGCCCTCAACATGGAAAAGGTTCCCCACCCCTGTTCTAAATGAACCTATAGGATACATTGTCTATCTATATATTCTATATGACCCCATATGATCCATTGTTATACTCTGCTATATGACCCTATATGATCTATGTTTCCCTTTGTATTCTATTTGACCCTTTCTGGTGGATAAGCCTGATAATGCTCGGGTCCCATCTTTCAGCCGACTGTCAATCAAACACTGTTTGGGATGGGAAGGTGAGTGAAGTCCTCTATAAGCTTTAGGCTATGTTCACACTGCATATGAGTCTGGCCGCATTTCATACGCCGCCGTACATGTGCGGCTGAAACTACGGGCGTGGGAAAAGTAGACATGCGGCCGGATGCGTACGAACCACAAACATACGCCCGTAGTACAGTTATGCTTCCCTAGCTTGTTTCGAAGCGATCTGAGGCAGGTCATTTACTTGGAAATCTTCGCCAAGCCCCGTAAACCACACAGAACCGTTTGGATCGAAAAATAAAGTTCAATTTGGCTGAAATAAGTACTTCATACGGGACCGCATGGAAATCCACGGCCTTGAGTTTCAACATTTCCGTCCTCAAACAATGGTATTGTTCATTTTTCACGACGCCGTATACGATCCGGCCGTAAGCTCATACGTAGTGTGCATTGTGCGGGCGTTTATCGTATACTTTCAAGCGAACGCATCAACCTCAAAACTACGTGCGTACATTCGCAGTTCGCACTACGGCCGGAAACATACGCAGTGTGAACATAGCCTAAAACTTGAAACGGAAAACATGAAATAAATACAAAAACGCAATGTGAAATAAGCTATACTGTACACAAATGACAAAGAAAAAGGCCAAAGTTTACCAAACTTCAACAGCCCCATCGCCAGCTGTATGCATCCAGAGAGGAAAGCCAGGAGAATGGCCAGTGACACATCTCCAGATGTGTAGACAGACACAAGTAGGGACATAATGGCTGTGGGGCCTAATGTTACGTCTTTGGATGTCCCAAAAAGGCAATAAACAAAGCAGCCGACATAGGAAGAATAGAGTCCAAACTGCAAAAAGTAAGTAAAGATAAAGTTATTTACTATTCTGATACACATAAGCCCGAAAATCATCTTGACTGTACTTGTTATTGCAATAATAGTGTGCAGCCTCCCAAGATTAAAATAAAAACTATAATACATTCCATGTTTGCGCTCTCCCCCTCAACTTCCTGAAGTCCTTTGCAACCCAGGGCCACACGTCAATCAATGATTGGAGGAGTGTTTTTTTGTTTATTGTATTTCCAGAGCTGTGGCCAATGTCATGTGACAACAGCTAATGTGCCACTAGACTGCAAAAACAACAGGAAGTGGATCCCAGCAACAGTCAATATAAATGATAGAATTATGTGGGAGATTTATCAAGCAGTCTTACAGTAAGAATGTGCTTTGTTGTCCATATCAAGAAATCACAGCTCAGCGTTCAAATACTCATGAGCAAATTGCTGATCAATATTGCTGAATATGACTCTAAAAACTAAATTATGAACCCCCGCTAAAAATGTTGGGAACAACGGTCACTAAGTTCCCTCAATCAGTAGCTGCCACCTAATCACAGCTAGAGCTATACAGATTTTTTGTAGCACTCCCCTACCCTCTCTCTTAGCACTAAGACACAATCTTGTAAAACCTATGATGGTCAGGAGGGACTAAACAAGCAATGTAAAACCTGATGGAGAGGGACCGCTTGAAAAGCATTGTCAATCCAATAAAGCGTTGTATATGGTACTATGACTCCCATCCTCTGTGACCCCCTAACATTTCTGCTATGCTGATCAGTGCCTGGGCCTCTAAATTTTATGTGGAGTACCTCCTGAGCATCTTGGATTATCACTGTCCATCTGGAACCAAGGAAAGGATAGCAGATGGCTTTAAAGGGGTTGTCACGTGTTAGGTAACTTTTAATATATTGCTGCTGGTATATAGGAAAGAATAAACACCTCATGCTTACCTGTCTGCATTTCCCAGTGTCCTGTTAAGGCGTCACCAGTGTCCCCCACCGACTGCAGTGCCTCCACTCGGGAATGACAGCTCAATTAGCCAATCACTGGCTGTGGTGCTGTCCTGTCGCAGTCAGTAACTGGCTGAGTGCGCTGTCATATCCCTGACAAGTTCATCTCAGAAGTGGAGGGTCTGCAGTTACCTAACGCAGGACAACCCCTTTAACCTCTCCCATGCCACTGGCATTGCCACACCCGGAGAAAACCACCGAGGGTGAGTGGTACTACACTACTGCACTGTTTCTTCCATCATTATTCTGCAGAATTACGCTATGCGCAGTGTCTTTTTGTTTTATCTCTAGCACTACTAATCTTGTAGACTTTGTTGATCCACAACATTCTACCAGAGGCTATGAGCAGCTGTTTGTGGCTTCCCCTAGCAAAATCAGCTAGGGGTCCCTGGAGTCTGAAGCAGGGTTCCGCTGAGGAGCCCCCTCTAGAACTGCAAATAAAAGTTACTTTACATAAATACTGACAAACTCACTTTTACCAGTAAGTCAACAAAGAAGCGCTATTTCATAATATAGATTACCCACCTCAACTGGTAGCCCAGCCACCTCTGCATAGGCAAGAGCCTGTGGTACCACAGTCAGTCCAACAGTAAAGCCAGCAATAATGTCAAGTTGCATCCATTGTATAGAATACTGAGGTAGCCAGTACAGAAATGGGAATGTCCTCCTTAGTGCTTCCCAAGAGCAGCACCTTGCTAATATTCTAGTACCGACAGTCCCATCTTGGCAGTTACATGGCCACTCCATCACTTTAGATGACATGTTAATAACAAAAAAATAGAAATACACATGGTAAATAAAGTGCTGTATCATGTTTTCCCTGCATCAAGGCCTCACTTCCTGGATAAAATGGTGATGTCACGACCTGACTCCCAGAGCTGTGCGGCTGTGGCTGCTGGAGAGGATGATAGCAGAGGGACACAGGGCACTGGGGGGACACTGAGAATCCCTCTGCCATCATGCACTACATCAGCCACAGCCCGCACAGCTCTGGGAGTCGGGTCATGACATCACCATTTTATCTAGGAAGAGAAGCCTTGATGCAGTAGTAAGTGCAGGGAAAAAATCACTTTATAAGCATTTCCCGTTATAAGTGTATATTGTTGATTTGTATTCGCTTTTTTTGGGGGGGGGGGGGGGGCAATACAATACAGTAATAACATTTTTTGCCGGACTTCTCCTTTAACATGGGGGCACACAAACATTTTAATCTGAGAGCCACACGTTAGATTCCACTACTTCCAAACCATTGATGGGTATTCCCATTTGAAACTTCTGTGAACACTTTATTGCATACATGAGTGATAGGTAGTTAGGTACCATGTAGGGCTGGGCGATATGGCCAAAAACCAAAACCTCTATTTTTTTTTCATTATGGATGATACTTAAATTAAAAGTATAGTTGTAGAAGTATAGTAGATGAGGAGTATAGTAGTAGAGGTATAGAAGATAAGGGTTGTAGTAGTAGTATAGTAGATGAGGGGTGTAGTAATAGAGGTATAGTAGATAAGGGGTTTAGTAGTAGAAGTATAGTAGATAAGGAGTGTAGTAGTAGCAGCAGCTCTGCCACACCCCTGCAGGACAGAATGTACTATATATATATATATATATATATATATATATATATATATATATATATATATATATAATTAGTGGTGCCTTTGAGTACGAACATAATTCGTTCCAGGACCGCGCTTGTAATCCAAATCCACTCCTGGACCAATCAGGACTGACAGACTGCAGGGAGCATGAAGGAATGAGCAGGGTATATGTGGGCACAGTATCTCTGTCTAGAGTAGCACTCTCTGTCTGGGGAGAGAGGGGTTACAGCTATGAAGAGATTACCACAGTTCTGTCCCCTGATGTAAGCCCCAGCCTGAAGTGGATCTGCTATGATTTGGAAGGTGAGGGAGACTTCCTGGGTCAGAGTACAGTGCTGTAGACCAAACTATGCAGACCATGCCCCTCCCCCACTGGCCCTCCCACCCAGTACAAGGAGCTCTTAAACCAAAGCAATGCTCTTACACCAAGTCACAATTTTGAAAAACTGTGAGCTCTTCTTGCAAAACGCTCTCAATCCAAGTTACTTTTAAACTTGCCTCCTTCTCCTAATATCCCTAGGTGTCTAGGTAACCAACCACCATCTAAAAGCATAAGTCTGGCTGGTACATAAAGCTATAGTATACATATTTATATATATTATAGAGTGAAAAAAAAACCTGTATATTACATTAATACACACAAACACAATTTCTCGATATATATGGCTGCATTATATATCACTGTGGGAGGAGACAAAAAAAAAACAAAAAAAACCACACAGCCGCATCTCTAGCCTGAGGTACACCCTACAGCCAGACAATGACCCCTTTGGTAGTGACAGCCACACAGTGTAACTGTCTCTGTTATGGTTCGTTTACACAGACCGATTATCACCCAGGAGCGTCGCTACAAGCACTCCTGTTCCTCAAGTCGCCCTCAGCCAAAGAAATAATGACAAAATCCTTGAGGAATGCCACCCCCTGGAAATATATATATTATACACACACACACACACACACACACACACTGCCTGCCATTTTTTTTTATAAATGAGATCTACTTTGACCATCAGTGTGTTAGTGCGGTTCTTCCATGTGCACAATAAATACCTTTAACTTGAAATATGGAAATTACCTTCATCCTCAGCTCCCTGTGCGCTATAGGGACATATCAGCAGGTTAGATGCTTTTATTTTAAAGGGAAACCCCAAGAAATATGACTTACAATATAGTGTTATCATATATTGCACTGGCTTCAGCCTAAAGTTGTGTAGTTCTTTCATTTTTAAAGTGGTGTTGTCTCCTCCTCGTCTCCAGAGACAAGCATCACAAAACTTGATTGGGAAGGAGCAGGGAGTAAATACAGCATTTGTTGCAGAGTCTGTAAAGCTTTTCTAACATCCTTTCAAATCTGGCATATAGATACTGGGATATTTACAGTGACTCTGTACCCACAATCTGACCCCCCAAACCACTTGTACCTTCGGATAGCTGCTTTTAATCCAAGATTTGTCCTGGGGTCCGTTTGACAGGTGATGCAGTTATTGTCTTAAAAAACAACTTTTAAACTTACAGCCCTGTGCCCTACGGGCGTGGCTTCGAATATCTGTGCCCTAACTTTGCACCATCCCTCAGTCCCTCCTCTCCACCCTCTTCATCATTAGGAATGCCACTGGAACCATTTCTCCATGCTGAACATTTGCACAGGTGTCTTAACGATCCAGCCCATGTGCGGGGCTGACACAGCTGACGAATAGGAGGCAATTTGCCTGGAGCATTCCTAATGATGTGGAGGGTGGGGAGGAGGGACAGAGAGGTTGTGCCAGCCTAATGCATACACAATCAAGGCCACTCCCGTAGGGCACAGGCTGCCAGTTTAAAAGTAGTTTTTTTGAACAATAACTGCATCACCTGCCAAACGGAGCGCAGGACAGATCTTGGATTAAGGGTACGTTCACACTTACCGGATCCGCAGCTTATTTTCTGCTGCGGATCTGCAGCAGATTTCATTTAAATAACTGAACACAGCATCAAATCTGCACCATCAAATCTGCTGCAGATCCTGTAGGTGTGAACGCACCCTAAAAGCAGCTATCTGAAGGTACAAGCGGTTTGGGGGGGTCAGATTGTGGGTACAGAGTCTCTTTAAAGTGTCATTATAAACTTTAATATATATAAACTTTAATAGTGTCATAAAAAAATTCAGACATTTAAAAAAAAAAAAAATCGGGTCCATAGACTTTCATTATGAGTCAGACTCCTCACGTTTTTACATGCTTCTCTAACACATCAAAAGTTTCTTAGAAACACAGCGACACTTTAACTCAATATTACAAGTGGATTCCTATTATAAAGACTTAGGCCCGGCAAAATACTGCTTGTAATTGTAAGGTGGGGCTGGTTTTCCTGAATTGCCTCTGATCAACAACAATATTCAGTGTAAAAACAAACAAACAATCTAAAAATTGCAATCATCTAGTACAAAAGACCAGATGGAAATACGTTTTAATAGCACTGTGAGGCATTTCTTACGCAATAAAGAATTTTAAGGATGTCTCAAAATAGGAAAGTGATAATATCTGTGGTTTTGCTGCTCTAACGTATAGCACTTAAGTGGCAATAATAGTGCTTATTGTTTTATAGACCGGACACAATGTGCAACTGCTCTGGGCGATAATATCTAACCACATGGCCTTGTAAAATACAAATATGTGGCATAGCAAACCACTAAATGCACTCAAACTAATTTTAAGCAGGTTTCTGAAATAGTCAGATTACAATGAATGTAGCTGGAACAGGCTTGCCCCATTATTGCCACTCTTTTTACAGCTCTCCCAACACAGAGCTGCGCAGGGGTCTGATCTCCAGAGGTGAGAATCCACACACACCCCTTCCCCCTGCTGTGTGGCCCTGGTTTCAGGAGGAAATAAGTTTTTATGGCGAGTGCCCTCAACATATTTAAACTTTTTTTGATATAATATAATATATAATATAGTATAAAAACATCAGACCATGCACACCAGGTTAACCTTTTAATGACCGACAATACACTTTTCATGGCGTCATTAAGGGTCTTTTTCTAGTCCGCCATTTTACAGCAGGCCTAGAATAAAGTAGTGCAGGACCCACAGGTGGGGATCATGTGGGCTCTGCCCCCGATGTATCTACCCGGAATTGAGAAACCAGTTTCTGGAAGATTAACCCTTCACATGCCGCAGTCAGATAGTGATAGAACATGTAAAAAGTATACAGTGTAGTACTTACCTATCTGCATCCAAATGACAAGGTCTCTGATGCCGATGCGTCTCCAAGACAGAGAGGGCCTTGGGAAGCTTCTATGGACGTCTGAGTACCTAGCATATCGGTGGCAGACTGAAATAGGCTGTAATGCACTGCACTAGATGACTAGTACAAGGCCTGTATTTGGAGTACATGCTGCCCTAGGCACCTTTGGGTGCTAACACCCCCATACATTGAGGGTGTGGTTTGTGGGGGTGTGGCTTGAGGAGCAGAATTATCCCTATATTGTCCTATATTGTATAGACTTAGAATTAGGACAATACAGAGGGAGCATTATACACACCAGTATCAGTGTTCCCAGTAGATTAACCCAGTATAGATATATGTGGTATCCCAGGTTCACAACTGTGTCTACTCTTCAGCTCCCCAACCTCTGCTTATACTGAGGTGCCAATACCCCTGGGAAAGCTGGGTGACCTCCATCATACTTAGTATAAGATGCTGAGAAAGCTGGGTGATCTTCTTCATATTGACTACAAAATGCTGGGAAAGCTGGGTGATGTCCATACTGACTACAAGATGCTGGGAAAGCTGGGTGACATCCATTATACTGACTACAAGATGCTGGGAAAGCTGGGTGACCTCCATCATACTGATTATAGGATGCTGGGAAAGCTGGGTGACCTCCATCATACTGGCAAGATGCTGGGAAAGCTGGTTGACCTCCATCATACTGGCAAGATGCTGGGAAAGCTGGGTGACCTCCATTATACTGACTACAAGATGCTGGGAAAGCTGGGTGACATCCATCATACTGACTACAAGATGCTGGGAAAGCTGGATGACCTCCGTCATACTGACTACAGGATACTGGAAAGGTGGGCAACCTCCATTATACTGATTACAAGATGCTGGGAAAGCTTGGTGACCTCCATCAGAATGAGTACAAAATGCTGGGTAAGGATGCTGGGAAATACAGTACCCCCCTCACCCATGTACTGTTTAGGGCCTGGTGCCTATACAGAGCACCCCCTTCCCCCAGCCCCTGAACACTATATGGGGGGGGGGGGGTACAGGATCTTCTCCCCCTCACCATACTGCTTACTAGGCCATGGTGCAGATCCCACCTAGATTCTGCTCAGGGCCTTGTGCCCCCAGCCCTACGAGGCTGGGGGCACAAGGCCACATTACTTATATCTTACGTAGTCTGCATAGCACTTTACTTGTTTATTTACATTAAAGGAGTAGTGCGGCGCTCAGAAATTATTCACAGAATAACACACATTACAAAGTTATACAACTTTGTAATGTATGTTATGTCTGTGAATGGCCCCCTTCCCCGTGTCCCACCACCCCCACCCGTGTACCCGGAAGTGTGGTGCGCTATACATACCTGTCACATGCCGACACCAGTCTTCTATCTTCATTCAGCGACGTCTTCTTCGGGTGGACGGCAAACAGCTCCGACTGTTCCGAATGCCGTCCGCCCTCTGCAGCATCATCCGATGCTCAGCCACGAACTGTGCCCAGCCAATCGCGGCTGAGCATAACTTTGCTCAGCCAATCGCGGCTGACGCGGCGGAGGGGGGACGGGCGGCAGCGACTCAGCCGTCCGTCCGAAGATGACATTTGGCGCAAGATGGCGGACAGCCCTCGACACGGATCAGGTAATGTATAATGCACCACACTTCCGGGTACACGGGTGGGGGTGGGGGGACACGGGGAACGGGGCGATTCACAGACATAACATACATTACAAAGTTGTATAACTTTGTAGTGTGTGTTATTCTGTGAATAATTTCTGAGCGCCGCACTACCCCTTTAATATCACGCATAGTCTTACTATGCTGTATTCAATTCTGTAGTTATTCATCTATTTATTTACCAGTGTCCACCTGCAGCAGTCCCCTCATGTATGTTTGTTGTTGTTTTTAACATTCTTTCAGCCATGGTTCATTATTTAATATATTTTTTCATGAATTGCTATTTTATTGTGGTTTTAATAATAAAATTTATACATATTCTACTAAATTAGAGGTTCAGTTGTTTTTTCATTGATCTTTACATTTCCTATCATGCCTAGACAGTCAAATCCAAAGCTTTAGCTGTCCGGGCATGATGGGAATTGTGGTTTTGCAACAGCTGGAGGGCCACAGTTTGGAGACCCATGCTATACATGATACACCATTTGCTGATTGCCATACTCTACAGTAACTTATAATATAACATATTCAGCTGTTTATAAATGTTTGTTTCATTAGTTTTACATGTTATTCAGAATATAAAATCATTATTTTTTGGGTGTGGAACCAATTGTCTGCATTTCTATGATTTCCTATGGGACAATTTGCTTTGGTTTAAGAGTGGATTTGGATTACAAGCACAGTCCCGGAACCAATTATGCTCGTAATCCAAGGCACCACTGTAATAATAATACTCCCCATAAAAAAAGCATTACTTTTTCCCTTTCTCTTCTTCTAAATAAAACATAAAATGTTTTTCTTTAAAAAGTGTATATTAGGCATTATAATGTCAATTGCGACCTAAACAATAAAATATATCTCATATAGTGAATAAAAATGCTGCATGTGTCGTACCTGCAGCTGTATTCAAAACAAAGCAGCCAGGGGCAGACCTAGAGGTCGCCAGGGGGTACGGAAGTCGGACCCCCGCAATCTCTTACTCCTGTGGATAGGGGACAAGTTCATGTACGGTTGAAAACCTCTTTAACAATGCCATACCAATACTCAAGAAGACAGCGGATCAGCGAAGTGAACTTGAACCAAAACTAGACCTTTATTTTCAGCGACCCATAAAATCAAAACAGGACATCAAATGGCGACTTCCAGGCTGTAACGCCTACGTGTTTCTGGTGCCTATACACCCTTAGTCATGGATAAGGGTTTATAGGCACCATAAACGCATAGGCGTTACAGCCTGGAAGTCACCATTTGATGTCCTAGGTCTAGTTTTGGTTCAAGTTCACATCGCTGATCCGCTGTCTTCTTGAGTATTGCAACCTCTCCTCAGCAAAAGTGAGGATCGTGCGGAACACAACCAAACAAGAGTGGTGAGCTTTCTTTCCATTGTACACAGAATGCCTTAGCAATGTATTGGATTGATACCATCTAGTACTCACTGGTGTCAGCTGCTTGCTTTACAAACAAGTGCACTGAAGTCCTTTACTGTAAGCAATGCGATTTGCTACCAATGTCACATGACTGGACACCAATGTCAGCAGTAATCCCTGCATCTCCTCTCTGACACTCTCTCCCCTCTCTAAAGTTGACAATCATTAGATGTCATGGGTGCTATTGACGGCCGCAGGGCCGCCATCAGGATTTTCGGGGCCCCATACAGCCAAATTGTCTGGGCCCCCCCCCCACGAACGAAAACTATGGAACGTATCTTTGACTCAGGGCTGGCCTTTGGGGGGTGCGACCTGTGTGGTTGGCACAGGGCACGTCACTCCCGGCTAGCTGGGGTGGGGATGTACCGGCAAACAAACAGCACACTTAACATACAAATTGAAATTAGATGTGCTGTCTGCCGCTGCTTTGCAACTAGAACCCCCAGCATGCCTGGTCAGCCGCTGCTGATATATATATATATATATATGGATGTAGTATACACATATATATATATGCTGGATATAGTATACACATACCATACAGCCTGGATATAATATACAGATACCATACAGCATCACCCCTCCAGACTCCATGTCCACAGAAATCAACACACACACACACAACACATCCTCTTTAATATGACCCACGGATAGAATGCCACCATCACGGTGAAGCCGATGCCGTGGTATGTTTTTAGAACTGCGGCCCGGTTCCCGTGTACGGCGCCGTTCTATCCACGGGTACCGTGCTAGGTCTGAAGCACAGGAGGCGGCCGGCTTGCCCCAGTGGGCGGAATCCCCCGCCTCCCTATGACGCGGCTCCATTGATTATAATGGAGCCCCGTCATAGAGGGGAGGGAATTCCCTCCCACTGGGGCAAGCCGGCCCGCCTCCTGTGCTTCAGACGCATTGTTGCATTGGTCAAGCACAGCAGAGCCGAGTTGTCAGTTACATTGGTCAAGCACAGCAGAGCCGAGTTGTCGGTTACATTGGTCAGGCACAGCAGAGTTGTCAGTTACATTGGTCAGGCACAGCAGAGTTGTCGGTTACATTGGTCAGGCACAGCAGAGTTGTCAGTTACATTGGTCAGGCACAGCAGAGTTGTCAGTTACATTGGTCAGGCACAGCAGAGCCGAGTTGTCAGTTACATTGGTCAGGCACAGCAGAGCCGAGTTGTCGGTTACATCGGTCAGGCACAGCAAAGCCGAGTTGTCAGTACGGTAGGGACTGGTTCAGCAGTAGCAGATTTATATACTATACCAGGATGGGGGCACACACACACACACTCTCTCTCTCTCTCTCACACACACTCACTCACACTCACTCTCTTACACACACTTACTCTATGCAGGGAAGCTCCAGGACCCATTCAGTCTTCAGTGCTCCTCACACAGCGGCTCCTCCCCTCCCCCTCATGTTCCGACCTTGCAGCAGAGACGACGGCAGCCAGAGAAGTTTGTGAGATGGAAGGAGGGAGGGAGGCAGGAGAGAGGAGAGAGGAGAGGGGGAGGCAGGAGAGAGGAGAGGGGGAGGCAGGAGAGAGGAGAGGGGGCCCGCTGCATCTACCTGTCATCTGGGGGAGCACACAGGCCGGAAGTCACCAGCTCCACAGGAGCCTGGGAGCTGCTGAGGAGGGGGCCGGTCCATTGTGGAGGGTGGGGGGGGGATTCTGCAGCCCGGTCCACAGACAGTGCAGGGGGGAGGAGGGCCTAATGATTTTAGTTAAGTAGAAGGGGCCCCTTACATCTGCGGGAGCTCTCCCCTCTCCCTGCACTGTCTGTATACCAGGCTTCTCACAAAGTGTAGTGTGTGGGAGACCCGGGCCCCCCCATAGGCCGGGCCCCATACACCTGTACTGCCAGTAATGCCCTGTTGGCGGCCCTGGACGGCCGTATCTGAGTAGTTAATTGGCTAGGATTGGAGTTAAAGGATACCTATCATTTGGAGCAGGTGGCAGGATACAACACAAAATTGTTGCCATTGGGCTGCCGTGTCCAAACGGACAGCCGACTGCCAGAATTTTTGTGGCGCATCCTGCCGCCCCTTCCAAATGATTGGAATGAAAGGCTTATTGGACTTTGCACCTGGTGCTGTTGGACCCCTGCTGCATGATATGTCAAAGAGACATGACAAAAAATTTTGATCATTCCACGTGTCAGTGTTCAGACCCTGACCAATCAGGAGGACGAACTGGGAGAAGTTGTAATCAGCACATTCTTCTCCTGGCTCTGTGTCACGTGAAAAGAAGGCCTCATGAAGTCAATCTATGGGGACGCCTTTTTAACCAACACGGAGTGAGGAGCGAAATGACAGATAAAAACTTTTGACATGGATCTCTGACATGTCAGAAGTTTTTTTGGGTGAAACGTACACTTTAAATCTGCTATAATTTTCATGATGCATCAGCACAGCATCACATGGGCAGCTAGAGCCAGTACCGTATCTGGCTGCTGGGATGTGTAATAATACACGTCTATATATTTCTAAATAAACTAAGACTTTAGGTATACAGTCTGGAGTCAAGCTCCATTATAACGGTGTGTCAGGAGCTACATAATCATCAGTAGTTAAAGGGGTACTCCACTCAAACATAACTTTTGATGTTGCTGCCCATGGGGAGACTAATAATTCATTTCATACTTATCTATTTAGTCTCCTTCCCAATACCACCCTATGTCTAATCTACATGTATAACCTATTTTGGACCCTTTCCCTGTTTTTTTTCCTCATCCTTATCCACTCTGGATGTCTAAAATCCTCTACTCTGGGTCCACTATGACAACGCTCAGACCCCCTCCCCCCCCCCCCCCCCCCCTTGTAGTCACAGGGCATGTGATCATCTCTCTGGAGGCCAGGTTAGCTGTCTATTGACTTGGTAAGCCGACCCCCGGGAGACATTATCTACATCATCTCTATGCACCTGTGCTGCTTCCATAGACTCACATGTATCCCTAAGCCTAGGTTTCTGTAATATGAAACATTATAGTCCTATATCGGCTTGCTGTCAGTGAATCCAGGCACATGTACCTGTCTTTGTGTCTCAGCTCTGCATATTGTATTGTAAGTGTTATAGATGTTCTTAGAGCCTGGAACTAAAATGTTTTCATTCACAGTCAGCAAGCAGAGATCTAAACCTACACTACACCCCCACCTCCTGGTAAACAGATGCCCATTATGCAGCACATAGCTACACCATGCGCGTGTCAGCTCTGCTACATTATCAGCTAATACGGAATACATATTGGGGTGATTTGATGCAAAATCAGTGAAAAAAAATTGTCCTGTGTTTACTGTGAAATAGTAATGACAGCAGTGGGCAAGAAAGCAAGCTAAGGGGGCGAGCATGCAAATGGATCAATCAG
The DNA here is from genome assembly GCF_027789765.1 of Dendropsophus ebraccatus. Taxonomy (NCBI): domain Eukaryota; kingdom Metazoa; phylum Chordata; class Amphibia; order Anura; family Hylidae; genus Dendropsophus; species Dendropsophus ebraccatus. Next base: position 38,072,636 of record NC_091467.1, on the reverse strand, counting down.
GGAAATGCATGATGGGAAATGTAGTTTTCTATGTTAGTTAATGATCAGATACTCAAGGGAACTTGGTGAGTAAGACCAGCTAGGATTTAATGTTTTTTGCTCTTAGGTGGATAACCCCTTTAATCCCAATGAGTTTATCTTCAACTTGACCTCATAATAACGATTTCTCATTCGGTCATTAATCGTTAACTGCATTTCAACCCAACGATTATCGTTTAAATTCTAACGATTTAACGATAATCTGAACGATAATCGTCCAGTGGAATAGGGCCCTTAGAAGAGGCTGCTGCAACTTGACTGATTTCACAGCAGACTATTGCACAATTAGATGTTTTGCTACAGCTTTATGCCCCTATTCCACAGGTCGTTTAGAGGAGCCAACGAGCACTCTCAGCGCTCGTTTGCTCCTCGTTCCCCGCTTGCTGCCGCCGCTATTCAACGCGGCTGCAGCGAGCGGGTGAGTGCAGGAGGGGCGGCGGGGAGGCTGCCCGAGGGATCGCTGATCGTCCGGTCAGCCCATAGGATATAGCAGCGTCTGCTGCCGATGCTCCTATTCAACGGAGCGACGGCAGCAGATCGCTGCTATATCAGTCGCTTGTTTTTCAACATGTTGAAAAACACGCGACTGCAACGATCAGCCGACATGAACGATGTCGGCTGATCGTTGCACTCTATTCCACCGGACGATTATCGTCCGTAGCGGCCGATATCGGCCGAATACGAACGATAATCGTTCCGTGGAATAGGGCCTTTAGGCAGGGAACTGGCAGGAGTGCTATGGGGGGGAGCAGGCACTGTAGTGTGGGAGGACTGTGATGAACAGCTGAGGGAAAGCAATGCATTCTGAGACTAATAGTACTGTGAGATTGCTCAACCAGGAAGCAAAACCATGAAACACAGAACTAAAACTTGCAAAACAGATTTTTGGTGGTTTCAGAAATGGGGCCAACGAGTAAGCAATGCTATATGGTTCTGCAGCATGTTTATTCCGTCAGCTGTCCGCCCGCCCGCACGGGCACGCGGTTTTCCGCCGGCTCCATAGACACCATTCTATGGGCCGGCGTATTCCGCGATCCGCTAAAAGAAGTGACATAACACTTCTTTCAGCGTATAGCGGAATACGCCGGCCCATAGAATGGTGTCTATGGGGCCGGCGGAAAGGCGCCCAGATGTGCGGGCGGACAGCTGACGGAATTCCGCGGACATTGTTCGCGAGAATTTTCGTAGTGTGAACCCGCCCTTAAGAGGGGAAGTCACACATTCTGTGAATATGGTCCATGCACGGAAGATTTGCTACGGACCAGATGCATGGACCTCCTGGCATCATAATAATACATGTTGCCGGAAGGACCGTAAATCTGGTCCGTGCAAGGACTGTAAAAAAAAAAAAAAAAGTGAATGCCCCCTTAAGCTTCTCCTAGCCACACACAAAAAGTTAGGGTGCCTTCACACGTAACGGATCTGCAGCAGATTTCTCACTGCAAATTCACAGCAAGATCCGCTGAAGATCCGTGCCCTGTACACTCTATGGGCAGACAAACTCACAGACAAACTGGACATCCCGCTGTGAGTATGTCAGCAGTCTGCCCTGTTAACCCCCCCGCCGGAGCCTATACTTCATCCGGCTTGCTTCGGGGCTCCCGGCGTCTTAACGTCCCACTCAGCCAATCTCTACGCTGCGGTGGGGCATCGCACTGATTGGCCGAGCAGGACGTGCCGGGATCCCCCGAAGCAAGCAGGAGCGTGGAGAAAGTGATGTATACGCTCCGGCGGCAGGGGGTTAACGGGGCGGGCTGCTGACATCATCACAGGGGGATTTCTATCCCGCTGCCAGGTTGTCTGCCCACTGCGGATCAGTTATGTGTGAAGGCACCCTTAAAGTGACTGTACCACCAGGCCCGCCTCCAGTGCTTCAGCAAAGGCCTGGTGGAACAGTCCCTTTAAGCAGTTTTGGATCTCCTGACATCAATGATACATAATGTCAGGAACTCACACCATCTGTATATAAGGACCATGCATGGAAAGTGTACACAAGGCCTAAAGGTCCGAGTAATACAGGTGAGGACAGGTCTAGTCGCAGGTCAGGTGCTGTATTGGAGAGGAATCTGTCACTTTACAGAGATGTATGTGTATCCTGTTAACAAGGCTGCATGTTAATAATGTGCCGTATAGCTGACACAAGGTGACAAAACCAAACTCATGACAAGTACACGGGGAGCTCATGCCTCCCACCTATACCTGCAACCTATAATTAACTACAAGCTGTGCTGCCATGTAGCTCTCCAGAACACAGCAGCAATGTGTGAAACCAGACTTACAGCTATCCAACAATACAGTAACACATTCAACTCTGCTACATGTAAGTCATAAAGCAGAGCAGCAGCCAAAACTAGGACAAGGAAGGAAACACAAATATAAGATCAATATGAATTGATGGAAAAGTAATCTTTAACATACAGATAACCAGAGATTCACCTACCGGTGCACTACCGACCCGACAGCTCTTCCCTATGGAGCAGGGGGCGTGCCCCGCCTCCAGTCACATGACGGCCATTGGAGAGGGCTGGTGTCTTATAAGAAGCAGAAAACTATAAGGGAGCGTTATTGACGTCCCGGGCTCTCCTCTTATCTCCGTGGTCCGCACGGTGTCAGGTGCCGGCGAGTGACCAAACGATGTTACAGGCTGTACTCATGAGTGGTAGAGAGAGAGAGGGGAGGGTGTCCAGAAATCGTCACGTGAGGCAAAGGAACAGCATCATGGGAGATGTAGTTTATGCGGTTTGATTAGAAACGAGCCAGGCCGGGGCGCAGATAATGCCTGTGCGGTAGCTTAGGAGCACAGAGAGGGAGAGAGAGGAAGAGAGACGGAGGGAGAGGCTGCAGGAACAACAAAGCTGCTAAAGACGGCTTCCTTACAACGGTGAGGGCGGTGATTGAAGCATCGTGTGGGCGGGGCCTCACTTTGCTGGATAAGCAGGAATGCAGTGAGTGTCCTCATTGCCGGAGTCGTTCCTTCCTTGTTGCCGTGTAACTGAGCTGTCTGGCTGATGGTGGCAGCATTAGTCACTTGTGTGAGGGTAGAGCCTAGAATGTATCCTCAACTTTGAGTTTCTCACTGCAGGGGATACATTCTAGCATCTTCAATATTGAACATGCTAAATATATCCCCTGCAGTGAGAGACTCAGACGAGAGGATACATTCAAGCATTCTCACTACTGAAGATGCTAGAATGTATCCCCTGCAGTGAGAAACTCAGAAAAGAGGATACACAAAGAGGAGAGGATACATTCTAGCATGTTCAGTACTAAAGTGTCTAGAATGTATCCTCTCCTCTGAGTTTCTCACTGCAGGGTATACATCCTAGAATGTTTAGGCCTATGTTCACACATAGTATTTCGGTCATTCTTTCTTCAACCAAAACCAGGAGTGGGTTAAAAACACAGCAGCTGTGCACATCTTTCCATTGTAATTTTGCCCTGTTAGTTTCACTCCTGTTTTTTGTTAAAAAAAAAAAAGACTGACAGAAATACTGTGTTAACACCCTTCCTTCCACCCCTGGAGGGATATCTGGCTATTCCCGTGTTGTAAGACTCCACGGACCCCTCTTTTGCATATTTAAATTTATAAGCGGAAATGTATCAATGGAGACTCTTCTGTGAGTACTCCATTTGATTTTTTGTCGCTGGTCTCCCTGAGCTCAGCGAGTGCAGTGTTTTATGTGTGAACATAGCCTAGTAATGTAAAGTCCATCGAGTATCCTCTCCTCTGAGAGGGCATCTCCACCAGGTGTATCCTTTCATCTGAGAGGGCGTCTCCACCAGGTGTATCCTCTCCTCTGAGACGGCATACATTCTAGCAAGTGCAGTTTTGAAAGGTCTAGACCACAGGTGTCAGACTTCGCTGTTACAAACTACATTTTCCTTCATGCCTTACCTGTCCAGACATGGTGGGAATTGTAGTTCTGCAACTGCTGGAGGGCCTGAGTCTGACATCTCTGGTCTAGAATGTTCTCTTTTCTAACTGCAGGGTATAGAGTCTAGTATGTATCCTCTCCTCTGAGCGTATCCTCTATTCTGAGCTTCTCCCTCTCCCTGAGCGGGTCATATTATGGTGCGTTTACACAGAAAGATTTATCTGACAGATTTTGGAAGCCAAAGCCAGGAATGGATTTGAAAAGAGGATAGATCCCAGTCTTTACTTTCTGACCTGATCCTTGTTTATAGACTGTTCCTGGTTTTGGCTTCAAAGATCTGTCAGATAAATCTGTATGTGTAAACGCACCATTACACAGCATGATTAAGAGGTGAAAGCGAGCGGTGATGTGTTAGGGTGCGTTTACACAGACAGATTTATCTGACAGATTTTGGAAGCCAAAGCCAGGAATGGATTTGAAAAGAGGATGGATTCCAGTCTTTCCTTTATGACCTGGTCCCTGTTTATGGTCTGTTCCTGGTTTTGGCTTCAAAGATCTGTCAGAAAAATCTGTCTGTGTAAACGCCCCATTAGGTCAATGCTCGCTTCCCCTTTGTTCCCCGCTCGTTGTCTGTGTTATTACACGTAAAGACAGTGAGTGGGGGAACTGCGGGAGGGGCAGCCCAAAAAATCCTTAAATTGTTCAAGCTGCCCATTGTAGACAGTAGCACTATCATGATCTGGATTACTCAACCAGTTTAAAGACCACAATCAGCTGATAACATGTATTATTACACTAAATGATTATCAGACGGAACGGCCAGGAATCCTTTGGTGTAATACACCATTGTCTGTACAAGGAACAGGACTGGTGTGTGGGGTCTGTATACAGGGGGAGAGGACTGGTGTGTGGGGTCTGTATACAGGGGGAGAGGACTGGTGTGTGGGGTCTGTATACAGGGGGAGAGGACTGGTGTGTGGGGTCTGTATACAGGGGGAGAGGACTGGTGTGTGGGGTCTGTATACAGGGGGAGAGGACTGGTGTGTGGGGTCTGTATACAGGGGTGGAGGACTGGTGTGTGGGGTCTGTATACAGGGGTGGAGGACTGGTGTGTGGGGTCTGTATACAGGGGGAGAGGACCTGTGTGTGGGGTCTGTATACAGAGGAGAGGACTGGTGTGTTTGGGGTCTGTATACAGAGGAGAGGACTGGTGTGTGGGGTCTGTATACAGGGGAGAGGACTGGTGTGTGTGTGGGGTCTATATACAGGGGGAGAGGACTGGTGTGTGTAGGGTCTGTATACAGGGGGAGAGGACTGGTGTGGGGTCTGTATACAGGGGGAGAGGACTGGTGTGTGTGTGGTCTGTATACGAAAGAGAGGACTGGTGTGTGTGTGGGGTCTGTATACAGGGGGAGAGAACCGGTGTGTGGGGTCTGTATACAGGGGGAGAGGATTGGTGTGTGGGGTCTGTATACAGGGGGAGAGGACTGGTGTGTGGGGTCTGTATACAGGGGGAGAGGACTGGTGTGTGGGGTCTGTATACAGGGGGAAGAGGACTGGTGTGAGGGGTCTGTGTCCTCTTTCCTGTATACAGACCCCACACACCAGTCCTCTACCCCTGTATACAAACCCCACACCACACCAGTCCTCTCCCCCTGTATACAGACCCCACACACCAGTCCTTTCCCCCTGTATACAGACCCCACACACCAGTCCTTTCCCCCTGTATACAGACCCCACACACCAGTCCTTTCCCCCTGTATACAGACCCCACACACCAGTCCTCTCCCCCTGTATACAGACCCCACACACCAGTCCTCTCCCCCTGTATACAGACCCCACACACCAGTCCTCTCCCCCTGTATACAGACCCCACACACGCCAGTCCTCTCCCCCTGTATACAGACCTCACACACGCCAGTCCTCTCCCCCTGTATACAGACCCCACACACACCAGTCCTCTCCCCCTGTATACAGACCCCACACACCAGTCCTCTCCCCCTGTATACAGACCCCACACACCAGTCCTCTCCCCCTGTATACAGACCCCACACACCAGTCCTCTCCCCCTGTATACAGACCCCACACACCAGTCCTCTCCCCCTGTATATAGACCCCACACACACCAGTTCTCTTCTCCTGTATACCCCTTCATGTTACTGTGGATATTGCAGCTTCCTTCCCTCTGTTTCTGCACGGTAGATGCTAGATTGTATCCTCTCCTTTGAGGTGTGATGTCACCAGGAGGGGCGGGGCCTCGACCGGAAGTAGGAAGCAGTGAGCAGCTGCACCATTTACTGTGCAGAAACAGAGGGAGGACAGGCAGAGGGAAGCTGCGACAGTAACATGGAGGGGATACAGGGGAGAGAACTGGTGTGTGGGGTCTGTATACTGGGGAGAGGACTGGTGTGGGGGGTCTGTATACAGGGGGAGAGGATTGGTGTGTGGGGTCTGTATACAGGGGACAGGACTGGTTGTGGGGGGGTCTGTATACAGGGGAGAGGACTGGTGTGTGGAGTCTGTATACAGGGGGAGAGGACTGTGTACAGACCCACCACGCACCAGTCCTCTCCCCCTGTATTCAGACCCCACACACCAGTCCTCTCCCCCTGTATACAGACCCCCCACACACCAGTCCTCTCCCCTGTATACAGACCCCCCACACACACACCAGTCCTCTCCCCCTGTATACAGACCCCCACACACACCAGTCCTCTCCCCCTGTATACAGACCCCCCCACACACCAGTCCTGTCCACCTGTGTACAGACCCCACACACCAGTCCTCTCCCCCTGTATACAGACCCTACACACCAGTCCTCTCCCCCTGTATACAGACCCCCCACACCAGTCCTCTACCCTGTATACAGACCTACCCACACACCAGTCCTCTCCCCCTGTATACAGACCCCCCCACATACCAGTCCTCTCCCCTGTATACAGACCCCCCCACACACACACCAGTCCTCTCCCCCTGTATACAGACCCCCACACACACCAGTCCTCTCCCCCTGTATACAGACCCCCCCACACACCAGTCCTCTCCCCCTGTAATACAGACCCCCCACACACACACACCAGTCCTCTCCCCCTGTATACAGACCCCCCACACACCAGTCCTGTCCACCTGTGTACAGACCCCACACACCAGTCCTCTCCCCCTGTATACAGACCCTACACACCAGTCCTCTCCCCTGTATACAGACCCCACACACCAGTCCTCTCCTCTGTATACAGACTACACACCCCAGTCCTCTCCCCTGTATACAGACACCACACACCAGTCCTCTCCCCCTGTATACAGACCCCACACAACAGTTCTCTCCCTCTGTATACAGACCCCACACACCAGTCCTCCCCCTCTGTATACAGACCCCACACACACCAGTCCTCTCCCCCCTATACAGACCCCACACACACCAGTCCTCTCCCCCCTATACAGACCCCACACACACCAGTCCTCTCCCCCCTATACAGACCCCACACACCAGTCCTCTCCCCCCTATACAGACCCCACACACACCAGTCCTCTCCCCTGTATACAGACCCCACACACACCAGTCCTCTCCCCTGTATACAGACCCCACACACACCAGTCCTCTCCCCTGTATACAGACCCCACACAACTGTCCTCTCCCCTGTATACAGACCCCCACACACCAGTCCTCCCCCTCTGTATACAGACCCCGCACACCAGTCCTGTTCCTTGTACAGACAATGGTGTATTACACCAAAGGATTCCTGGCCGTTCCGTCTGATAATGATTTGGTGTAATAATTCATGTTATTAGCTGATTGTGGTCTTCAAACTGGTTGAGTAATCCAGATCACGATAGTGCTGCTGTCTACAATGGGCAGCTTTAACAATCTAAGGATTTTTTGGGCTGCCCCTCCCGCAGCTGCCCGCAGTTCCCCCACTCACAGTCTGTGTGTGTAATAACACAGACAATGAGCAGGGAGCAAGAGGAAGCGAGCACTGACCTAACACATCGCCGCTCGCTTTCGCCTCTTAATCATGATACAGTATGTAATACGACCCGCTCAGGGAGAAGCTCAGAAAGGAGAGGATACGCTCAGAGGAGAGAATACATACTAACTAGACTGTATACCCTGCAGTAAGAAATGAGAATATTCTAGACCAGAGATGTCAGACTCAGGCCCTCCAGCAGTTGCAGAACTACAATTTCCACCATGTCTGGACAGGTAAGGCATGAAGGGAAATGTAGTTTGTAACAGCCGAGGGTAGTTTGTAACAGCCGAAGTCTGACACCTGTGGTCTAGACCTTTCAAAACTGCACTTGCTAGAATGTATGCCCTCTCAGAGGAGAGGATACACCTGGTGGAGATGCCCTCTCAGAGGAGAGGATACACTCCAGACATTTCAGTACTAAACATTCTAGAATGTATGCCCTCTCAGAGGAGAGGATACTCGATGGACTTTACATTACTAGGCTATGTTCACACATAAAACACAGCACTCGCTGAGCTCAGGGAGACCAGTGACAAAAAAAATCAAATGGAGTACTCACTGAAGAGTCTCCATTGATACATTGCCCCCTATAAATTTAAATATGCAAAAGAGGGGTATGTGGAGTCTCACCACATGGGAATAGCCAGATATCCCTCCAGGGGTGGAAGGAACGGTGTTCACACATAGTATTTCATAGTAGTAAATCAGGAGTGGAACTAACAGGGAAAAATTATAATGGAAAGATTTGCACAGCTGCTGTGTTTTTTAACCCACTCCTGGTTTTGGTTGAAGAAAGAATGACCGAAAAACTATGTGTGAACATAGCCCTGAACATGCTAGGATGTATACCCTGCAGTGAGAAACTCAGAGGAGAGGATACATTGTAGACACTTCAGTACTGAACATGCTAGAATGTATCCTCTCCTCTGAGTGTATCCTCTCCTCTGAGTTTCTCACTGCAGGGGATACATTCTAGCATCTTCAGTACTGAAATGGCTAGAATGTATCCTTTCCTTTGAGTCTCTCACTGCAGGGGATACATTCTAGCATCTTCAGTACTGGAATGGCTAGAATGTATCCTCTCCTCTGAGTATATCCTCTCCTTTGAGTTTCTCACTGCAGGGGATACATTCTAGCATTTTCAGTACTGAAGTGGTAGAGCCTAGAATGTATCCTCTCCTGAGTCTCTCACTATAGGGGATTTATTCTAGCATGTTGAGTACTGAAATGCACAGAATGTATCCTCTCCTCTGAGAGGGTATATATTCTAGACATTTCAATACTAAACATGCTAGAATGTATACCCTCAGAGGAGAGTATACATTCTAAATATTTCAATACTGAACATGCTATAATGTATACCCTATAGTGAGAGGCTCAGAGGAGAGGATACATTCTAGCCATTTCAGTACTGAAGATGCTAGAAGGTATACCCTACAGTGAGAGCCTCAAAGGAGAGGATACATTCTAGCATTTTCACTACTGAAGATGCTAGAATGTATCCCCTACAGTGAGAAACTCAAAGGAAAGGATACATTCTAGGCTCTACCGTTTCTGCACAGTGAATGGTGCAGCAGCTCACTACTTCCTACTTCCGGTCGAGGCCCCTCCCCTCCTGGTGACATCACACCTCAAAGGAGAAGATACATTCTAGCCATCTACCCTTGTGTGAGCTGCTTGTATATAGATATTCAGTGTCTCAGGGAACTCTGCCCTTTGATGTCTGATGTGAGGAAACTGAAGTTGGTTTCTTAGTCACCAGTTTCAAAGGATTTTTTCTTTCATTTTTTTTCTTACAGAAAATGTATAATAAGTATAATTTACCCTTCGGGTAGCTGCACTTGTAACAGTTCACAAAAGATTTCATGCTGCGAGTTCTGCAGCTAAACCCCCGGCGATACTCTGTACTGTCATTCCCTATGGCTCTACATTCTTAGGGCCCTATTACACGGTACAATTATCGTGCAAAAAATCGTTAAATCGTTCGTATTTAAACGATAATCGTTCTGTGTAATTGAAGGCAACGATTAAAAAAATCGTTCATATGTTGTTGATCGTTGATTTAGATCTGGACCTAAAATTATCGCTAATCGTTCGCTGTAATTCCACATTCGTTTGCTCAAGTGCCGCGTTTTTTCACTAATCGTTCAGTGTAATTGCACATTGCCCATTTTGCTGGGATCAGAAGGAGTAAACGATTGTAGTAACAATCGCAATAACGTTCATAGTAACGATCGTACCTAACGATAATCGTTCTGTGTAATATGGTGAAGAATTTCAGGTTAACGATTAACAGTCTCAATTGCGATAGTTTATCGTTAGTCGCTAATCGTTAAAAATTGATTACAGTGGATTCTTACATATGAGAATGTAGCCCCTGCCACTTAACCCACCAACTACGGGGCTAATACATTACCAGCCTGAGCTCCAGCCTGCTTCTCCGAGTTCTCGGGTCACTGACGCCCTACTCAGCGGGGCAGCGCATTGGCTGAGCAGGGAGACGTAAACTAGTCATCTGGGTGGTGTCCGAGCCATGACTAGTCACAGCTCTCTGCTTGTCAGCGGAAGTGATTGACGGGCAAAGAGACCTCTAAGGGGCTAAATGTGCTGATTGGTTTTCTTGGCCAAACGTACTCAGGGGTTGGCATAAAAAGGGGCATCAAAGTGAAAACATAAAATTGCCTTTGGGCCACTAATGTCATAGCCGAGCCCAAAGTGGTTTTTACACCCAGAACCACTTTGGGCCAGGTTGGAATCGGGTTTGTTGAGGGGCAATTTTTTTTTAAATTCACTATTTTGTGTTTTTACTTTGATGCCCATTGTTATGCTAACTAGTGATGCACGATGCACCGAAATATCGATACTACTATTGATATTTCAGGCAAAAAATGGTTCAATACCAGGATTTCCTGTTATTCGATATTTTATGTTAAGCTGTGTAATAGAGCAGCTTAAAGTGACTGTACCACCAGGCCCAGGCTGAAGCCCTCGAGGCGGATCAACCCACCCTTAGTGGGAGGAAACCCTAGCCCCTCTATGATAGGGTTCCATTAATTCTAATGAAGCCACGTCATGGAGGGGCTGGGGTTTCTTCCCACTGGGGGTGGGTTGGCCCGCCTCCAGTGTTTCAGCCTGGGCCTGGTGGTACAGTCACTTTAAAGGGGTTATCCAGCGCTACAAAAACATGGCCACTTTTCCCCCTACTGCTGTTTCCAGGTCAGGTGTGGTTTGCAATTAAGCTCCATTTACTTCAATGGAACTAAGTTTCAAAACTCCACCCAAATTGGAGACAACAGTAGGGGGAAAGTGGCCATATTTTTGTAGCGCTGGATAACCCCTTTAACATGAAGTAAAGCGCAGAAAACACGGCGAGCGGCTATCTGAGTGCCGGCCATGTTCTCTGTGTCGCCTTCTAACCCCTGCTGTCACCTCCTCTGCCCGCGCACACTCCCACAGTTGACAGGTTGGTATTTGTTGATCTGGAGAGAGGGATCCCGAGAAGCTGAGCACACACGCACACCCTGAAGAATATGGAGCAAGATGACTGGAGAGCGGTGGGAGCAGTGCGGGCCCTGGTATCAGTGGCAGCAGGAGAGACGGAGCGCACACACAGGAGGCATAGAGAGACGGAGCGCACACACAGGAGGCATAGAGAGACGGAGCGCACACACAGGAGGCATAGAGAGACGGAGCGCACACACAGGAGGCATAGAGAGACGGAGCGCACACACACAGGAGGCATAGAGAGACGGAGCGCACACACAGAGGAGACATAGAGAGACAGAGCGCACACACACAGAAGGCATAATGAGACAGAGCGCACACACAGGAGGCATAGAGAGACAGAGCGCACACACAAGAGGCACAGAGAGACGGAGCACACACAGGAGGCACAGAGAGATGGAGCGCACACAGGAGGCATAGAGAGACGGAGCGCACACACAGGAGGCAGAGAGACTGAGGTATGCTGAGAGTTGTAGGTCACAAGGAGGTATGCTGAGAGTTGTGCACAAGGGGTATGCTAGGAGTTGCAGTTCTGCCGCAGTAACCTCCCAACACAACAACTCTCAGCATACCTCCTTGTGCACTACAACTCCCAGCATACCTCCTTGTGCACAACAACTAGCCGCAGTCTGGGGAGGGGGCCATTATATTTGTATTTTTTCCGAGGTATCGAACTGGTATCAAGTATCGAAATAAAAAAGCTGGTATCAGAATCGGTCTCAAAATTCTGGTATTGTGACATCGCTAATGCCAACCCCTGGGTACTTTTGGCCATTTATAAAGGAAACCAATCAGCACATTTAGCAGTGTGTTGGCAGTGTGAGTTCAGTGGCCTAAACTCATTTAACCCTTTGAAAACACCAGTTACTTATTCAAATCATGCAAAAATGCCCATCTGCCCACTTTGGTGCCAGTTTTTACACCCAAAACCACTTTGGGCCAGGCTGGACCCAAATGTGTTTGATGCGGGGCATCCCTCTTTGTGTATTATTAGTTTGAATTCTGTGATCCAAACCCGTTTAACCGTTTGAAAACACCACTTACTAAGGCTGGGTTTACATTTGCAAAAAACGCATGTAAAAAAGGATACCTTTGTGTGCATCTGTTTTTCCAATGACCTCCATTATAAAAAAAAATGATCAAAACGGATCGTTTTTTTTTTTACGGACACAAAAATAAGGTTGATGTTTTTGTGTACATCAAAAAAACAGATCCGCTTTATAATGGAAGTCAATGGAAAAACAGATCAAAACGGATGCACACAAAAGCATCCATTTTTTCCAAAAAACGGATTGCAAAAACGTAGTGTGAACCCAGCCTTACTTATAGCATATCTTGCACAAGTCAATGTGCAAAGCTTTTTCTCCCTCCCTGACCTCCCTTCCTAGGCGACAGGAAACCAGATAAAATAAAAGAAACATTGAATCAAACTGAATAATCCCACTTGGATTAAAGCTTCCTGTGTCTAGCATGAGGTCTGCTAGATGCACGTTTAGGCTGTGTTCACACACAGTATTTTTGCTCAGTATATTGGTCAGAAAGTCAGGAGTGGATTGAAAACACAGAAAGGCTATGTTCACACAATGCTGATATTTAGTGGATGGCCGTCATTTTATGACAGATAATTGCCATTATTTTAAAACAACAAGTGTGTTGTTGGCGGGGCTGGGTGAGAGAAAATAAACAGGTGAACAAGTGCCTTTGTTGCGCTGCTCCCGTTCACAGCAGCTGGCTGCCATCTTCTGCTCAAAACTGGCTACGTCATATAGCCGGCTCTTCCAGCAGCGTGCGGACGTGACGTGCTGTGAATGGGACCTGGGAGTGGCGCTACGAGTTTACTTTTTTTAATTATTTTTTTCTCCCCCCCTGCCTGTTGATTTTTGTGTTTGGGGATGCCTTCATGGGAAAAACTACATACTGTAGAAATACCAACAGGCAGGGTGACTACCAGCAGGGGGCAGAGGGACCTAACTACTATATGGGAGGCACAGAGGGTGGCTAAGTACTATACTGAGGCACAGAGGGGTGCTATATTTTTATATGGTAGACAAGGGAAGCCAGACTGGACCAGACCAGCAGGGTTTCCTCACAAAGCCACAAGCGCAGATGGGTACAAAGGAGGGTCCAGACAAACCGTGGGAAGTCACCATCAACCTCGCAGGGACTCCGTGATGTCGACATTATAATGTATTTATTAATAGGCACCAAGGCGTTTCGGCTCCGTGTTGCTAGTGAGACATCATGTTACAGGAGGTTTCCTATGACGCTGCCCATACTGAATAGATTAGAAGACTGAGATGTTCCCGGTGTCCAGCCGGTACCGCCAACCCCTCGCTGCCCGTCCCTCTCCTCCAGCGGGAGGCTGACATTCCTCCATGCCCGGCGGCTCAGGTTGGCACTGTCGGGAACCAAACACCGGTGCTCCAGAACGGCCACCAGGAAGACGGCGGAGAGGCCGGTGGGGTTGATGCTGAGGAGAGGGGGGGTGCCCGGGCGGAAGAGGACGTGGGTGCCAGGCAGGCAGTGAGGTGACCGGTCGCAGAGCCGGCATCACTGCAGTCACGCTATCAGCACTTCACTGAAATGGAGTCACACTATCAGCACTAGGAATTGCAGTGCTCCTATATACCATGTTTTACGGTAATAGCCAGGACTAGTTAGTTCCAGGCTCCAGAATGTGCCAGGAAGATCATAGGGTGACACCTACATGTGAGACTAACTAAAGAATGTCAACTGTTAACCCCTTCAGGTCCATTCACCCACTGTTAACCTCTTCACATCCACTACAATCTAATTCATCCACTGCTAACCCCTTTAGATCCACAACACTTCAATTCATCCACTTTTAACCCCTACACATCCACCACAGTTTAATTCATATACTGTTAACCCCTTCAGCTCCAGGAATATTTTATTTTTTTCTAACTATATGTAATTTTTAACACCTGAAAACCAGGCTCATTTTAATTTATTTCTCTTATTTGTCTTAGACATAGAGGAACCATTTTTACTGTACGGATTCGGAGTAATGTGATGGTAAAATGTCTATTTGGGGCTATATGCCCCACTATTTGAAGTCTAATAAAATCACGAAATCAAATTGTTATCCAATTTCGCTACCATATCCTAGAAGAGCGCTTACTCTCGTACAGGTTCTGTGATTTTCAGACATTTTTACTGTAGGGATTCGGAGTAATGTGATGGTAAAGTGTCTATTTGGGGCTATATGTCGCACATTTTGAAGTCCAATAAAATCACGAAATCAAATTGTTATCCAATTTCGCTACCATATGCTAGAAGAGCGCTTACTCTGTTACAGGTTCTGTGATTTTCAGACATTTTTACTGTACGGATTCGGAGTAATGTAATGGTAAAGTGTCTATTTGGGGTTATATGTCGCACATTTTAAAGTAAAAAAAAATCACGAAATCAAATTGTTATCCAATTTCGCTACCATATGCTAGAAGAGCGCTTACTCTCGTACAGGTTCTGTGATTTTCAGACATTTTTACTGTACGGATTCGGAGTAATGTGATGGTAAAGTGTCTATTTGGGGCTATATGTCGCACATTTTGAAGTCCAATAAAATCACGAAATCAAATTGTTATCCAATTTCGCTACCATATGCTAGAAGAGCGCTTACTCTCGTACAGATTCTGTGATTTTCAGACATTTTTACTGTACGAATTCAGAGTAATGTGATGGTAAAGTGTCTATTTGGGGCTATATGTCCCACTATTTGAAGTCCAATAAAATCACGAAAGCAAATTGTTATCCAATCTCACTACCATATCCTAGAAGAGCGCTTACTCTCTTACAGGTTCTGTGATTTTCAGACATTTTTACTGTACGGATTCGGAGTAATGTGATGGTAAAGTGTCTATTTGGGGTTATATGTCGCACATTTTAAAGTAAAAAAAAAATCACGAAATCAAATTGTTATCCAATTTCGCTACCATATTCTAGAAGAGCGCTTACTCTCGTACAGGTTCTGTGATTTTTCAGACATTTTTACTGTACGGATTCGGAGTAATGTGATGCTAAAGTGTCTATTTGGGGCTATATGCCCCACTATTTGAAGTCCAATAAAATCTTGAAATCAAATTGTTATCCAATCTCGCTACGATATCCTAGAAGAGCGCTTACTCTCGTACAGGTTCTGTGATTTTCAGACATGTTTACTGTACAGATTCGGAGTAATGTGATGGTAAATTGTGTATTTGGGGCTATATGCCCCACTATTTGAAGTCCAATAAAATCACAAAATCAAATTGTTTTCCAAACTCGTTACCATATCCTAGAAGAGCGCTTACTCTCGTACAGGTTCTATGATTTTCAGACATTTTTACTGTAGGGATTCGGAGTAATGTGATGGTAAAGTGTCTATTTGGGGCTATATGTCCCACTATTTGAAGTCCAATAAAATCACGAAACCAAATTGTTATCCAATCACTTTACCATATCCTAGAAGAGCGCTTACTCTAGTACAGATTCTGTGATTTTCAGACATTTTTACTGTACGGATTCGGAGTAATGTGATTGTAAAGTGTGTATTTGGGGCTATATGTCGCACATTTTGAAGTCCAATAAAATCATGAAATCAAATTGTTATCCAATCTCGCTACCATATCCTAGAAGAGCGCATTACTCTCTTACAGGTTCTGTGATTTTCAGACATTTTTACTGTACGGATTCGGAGTAATGTGATGGTAAAGTGTCTATTTGGGGCTATATGTCGCACATTTTGAAGTCCAATAAAATTACGAAATCAAATTGTTATCCAATCTTGTTACCATATCCTAGAAGAGCGCTTACTCTCGTACAGGTACTGTGATTTTCAGATATTTTTACTGTAGGGATTTGGAGTAATGTGATGGTAAAATGTCTATTTAGGGCTATATGTCCCACACTTTGAAGTCCAATAAAATCACGAAATCAAATTGTTATCCAATCACTTTACCATATCCTAGAAGAGCGCTTTCTCTTGTACAGTTTCTGTGATTTTCAGACATTTTTACTGTAGGGATTTGGAGTAATGTGATGTAAAGTGTGTATTTGGGCTATATGTCGCACACTTTGAAGTCCAATAAAATCACGAAATCAAATTGTTATCCAATCACTTTACCATATCCTAGAAGAGCGCTTACTCTTGTACAGTTTCTGTGATTTTCAGACATTTTTACTGTAGGGATTTGGAGTAATGTGATGGTAAAGTGTCTATTTGGGGCTATACACCTGATAATTTGAAGTCCAATAAAATTACGAAATCAAATAGTTCTCCATCTTGTTCTTGTTGTTGGACGCTTTTGGTAGACTACTTCCAATCCCAGAAGGGACCAGTTTCATGGCTGATGGAGGATAACCATTAAGAGACTTTTTTCAGGACTGTTCTTCTATTCTAGTTTAATAAGTCTATGTTCCTTTTAAGTTTAGGTTAGGGACTCGCAAGAGAATGAGGACCCTTGATGTGGCTTGCGAACTTACGATATTTCTTGCCTATTTTTTTCTTCTAGTTTTCAACGGTAAAAGATATCTACTAATACCTCATTGAAGATTGGACATCGAGCCATCAAGGAGCCCCACTAGACTAAAGCTGCTTTCACATGCAGCAGATTTTAGTCAGATTTTCTACAGCAGATTGTCTGTTGCCAAACCAAAGTCAACCTCAAGTTTCAAATCTGCTGTAGAAAATCTGCATCAAATCCGCAGTGTGTGAAAGCACCCTTACTATTCTGCAAGTCTTCCCAAGTGCATTATAGAGTCATGCAGCTGCCACTGACTGACAGCTACTTACCGCCCTAGCGGTCTTGTTTCTGCCACCTAATAAAGAGCGCTGAGGGGCCTGTGTGAGCTGCTGGCGCCTGCTGATGCCCCTCACATGTGCCAACTTCTATGCTTTTATAGAAGAAGTCTGGCTAAAACATTTTTGTATTGTTATTGTATTGTCACCCCAAAGCAGGGGGATGCTCAGTGTTCCTCCAGTGCCCTGTGTCCCTCAGTGTCCCCCTGCCATCATCCTCTCCGGCAGCCACAGCCCCCACAGCTCTGGGAGTCGGGTCGTGACATCACCATGTTATCCAGGAAGTGACATAACCATGTTATCCAGGAAGTGACATCACCATATTATCCAGGAAGTGACATCACCATGTTATCCAGGAAGTGAAGTCTTGATGCAGTAGTAAGTGTAGAGAAAAAAGCGCTTCCTAAGCATTTCCCGTAATAGGTGTATATTGGGGATTTGTATAACTTTTGGGTGACAATACAATAACAATACAAAAATGTTTTAGCCAGACTTCTTCTATAAAAGCATAGAAGTTGGCACAGGGGAGGGGCATCAGCAGGCGCCAGCAGCTCACACAGGCCCCTCAGCACTCTTTATTAGGTGGCAGAAACAAGACCGCTAGGGCGGTAAGTAGCTGTCAGTCAGTGGCAGCTGCATGGCCCTATAATGCACTTGGGAAGACTTGCAGAATAGTAAGGGTGCTTTCACACACTGCGGATTTGATGCAGATTTTCTACAGCAGATTTGAAACTTGAGGTTGACTTTGGTTTGGCAACAGACAATCTGCTGTAGAAAATCTGACTAAAATCTGCTGCATGTGAAAGCAGCTTTAGTCTAGTGGGGCTCCTTGATGGCTCGATGTCCAATCTTCAATGAGGTATTAGTAGATATCTTTTACCGTTGAAAACTAGAAGAAAAAAATAGGCAAGAAATATCGTAAGTTCGCAAGCCACATCAAGGGTCCTCATTCTCTTGCGAGTCCCTAACCTAAACTTAAAAGGAACATAGACTTATTAAACTAGAATAGAAGAACAGTCCTGAAAAAAGTCTCTTAATGGTTATCCTCCATCAGCCATGAAACTGGTCCCTTCTGGGATTGGAAGTAGTCTACCAAAAGCGTCCAACAACAAGAACAAGATGGAGAACTATTTGATTTCGTAATTTTATTGGACTTCAAATTATCAGGTGTATAGCCCCAAATAGACACTTTACCATCACATTACTCCAAATCCCTACAGTAAAAATGTCTGAAAATCACAGAAACTGTACAAGAGTAAGCGCTCTTCTAGGATATGGTAAAGTGATTGGATAACAATTTGATTTTGTGATTTTATTGGACTTCAAAGTGTGCGACATATAGCCCAAATACACACTTTACATCACATTACTCCAAATCCCTACAGTAAAAATATCTGAAAATCACAGTACCTGTACGAGAGTAAGCGCTCTTCTAGGATATGGTAACAAGATTGGATAACAATTTGATTTCGTAATTTTATTGGACTTCAAAATGTGCGACATATAGCCCCAAATAGACACTTTACCATCACATTACTCCGAATCCGTACAGTAAAAATGTCTGAAAATCACAGAACCTGTAAGAGAGTAAGCGCTCTTCTAGGATATGGTAGCGAGATTGGATAACAATTTGATTTCATGATTTTATTGGACTTCAAAATGTGCGACATATAGCCCCAAATACACACTTTACAATCACATTACTCCGAATCCGTACAGTAAAAATGTCTGAAAATCACAGAATCTGTACGAGAGTAAGCGCTCTTCTAGGATATGGTAAAGTGATTGGATAACAATTTGGTTTCGTGATTTTATTGGACTTCAAATAGTGGGACATATAGCCCCAAATAGACACTTTACCATCACATTACTCCGAATCCCTACAGTAAAAATGTCTGAAAATCATAGAACCTGTACGAGAGTAAGCGCTCTTCTAGGATATGGTAACGAGTTTGGAAAACAATTTGATTTTGTGATTTTATTGGACTTCAAATAGTGGGGCATATAGCCCCAAATACACAATTTACCATCACATTACTCCGAATCTGTACAGTAAACATGTCTGAAAATCACAGAACCTGTACGAGAGTAAGCGCTCTTCTAGGATATCGTAGCGAGATTAAATAACAATTTGATTTCAAGATTTTATTGGACTTCAAAATGTGCGACATATAGCCCCAAATAGACACTTTACCATCGCATTACTCCGAATGCCTACAGTAAAAATGTCTGAAAATCACAGAACCTGTATGAGAGTAAGCGCTCTTCTAGGATATGGTAACGAGTTTGGAAAACAATTTGATTTTGTGATTTTATTGGACTTCAAATAGTGGGACATATAGCCCCAAATAGACACTTTACCATCTTATTACTCCGAATCCGTACAGTAAAAATGTCTGAAAATCACAGAAACTGTACGAGAGTAAGCGCTCTTCTAGGATATGGTAGCGAAATTGGATAACAATTTGATTTCGTGATTTTATTGGACTTCAAATAGTGGGGCATATAGCCCCAAATAGACACTTTAGCATCACATTACTCCGAATCCGTACAGTAAAAATGTCTGAAAAATCACAGAACCTGTACGAGAGTAAGCGCTCTTCTAGAATATGGTAGCGAAATTGGATAACAATTTGATTTCGTGATTTTTTTTTTACTTTAAAATGTGCGACATATAACCCCAAATAGACACTTTACCATCACATTACTCCGAATCCGTACAGTAAAAATGTCTGAAAATCACAGAACCTGTAAGAGAGTAAGCGCTCTTCTAGGATATGGTAGTGAGATTGGATAACAATTTGCTTTCGTGATTTTATTGGACTTCAAATAGTGGGACATATAGCCCCAAATAGACACTTTACCATCACATTACTCTGAATTCGTACAGTAAAAATGTCTGAAAATCACAGAATCTGTACGAGAGTAAGCGCTCTTCTAGCATATGGTAGCGAAATTGGATAACAATTTGATTTCGTGATTTTATTGGACTTCAAAATGTGCGACATATAGCCCCAAATAGACACTTTACCATCACATTACTCCGAATCCGTACAGTAAAAATGTCTGAAAATCACAGAACCTGTACGAGAGTAAGCGCTCTTCTAGGATATGGTAGCGAAATTGGATAACAATTTGATTTCGTGATTTTATTGGACTTCAAAATGTGCGACATATAGCCCCAAATAGACACTTTACCATCACATTACTCCGAATCCCTTCAGTAAAAATGTCTGAAAATCACAGAAACTGTACGAGAGTAAGCGCTCTTCTAGGATATGGTAGCGAAATTGGATAACAATTTGATTTCGTGATTTTATTGGACTTCAAATAGTGGGGCATATAGCCCCAAATAGACAATTTACCATCACATTACTCTGAATTCGTACAGTAAAAATGTCTGAAAATCACATAAACTGTACGAGAGTAAGCGCTCTTCTAGGATATGGTAGCGAAATTGGATAACAATTTGATTTCGTGATTTTATTGGACTTCAAATAGTGGGGCATATAGCCCCAAATAGACACTTTACCATCACATTACTCTGAATTCGTACAGTAAAAATGTCTGAAAAATCACAGAACCTGTACGAGAGTAAGCGCTCTTCTAGAATATGGTAGCGAAATTGGATAACAATTTGATTTCGTGATTTTATTGGACTTCAAAATGTGCGACATATAGCCCCAAATAGACACTTTACCATCACATTACTCCGAATCCGTACAGTAAAAATGTCTGAAAATCACAGAACCTGTACGAGAGTAAGCGCTCTTCTATGATATGGTAGCGAAATTGGATAACAATTTGATTTCGTGATTTTATTGGACTTCAAAATGTGCGACATATAGCCCCAAATAGACACTTTACCATCACATTACTCCGAATCCCTTCAGTAAAAATGTCTGAAAATCACAGAAACTGTACGAGAGTAAGCGCTCTTCTAGGATATGGTAGCGAAATTGGATAACAATTTGATTTCGTGATTTTATTGGACTTCAAATAGTGGGGCATATAGCCCCAAATAGACAATTTACCATCACATTACTCTGAATTCGTACAGTAAAAATGTCTGAAAAATCACAGAACCTGTACGAGAGTAAGCGCTCTTCTAGAATATGGTAGCGAAATTGGATAACAATTTGATTTCGTGATTTTATTGGACTTCAAAATGTGTGACATATAGCCCCAAATAGACACTTTACCATCTTATTACTCCGAATCCGTACAGTAAAAATGTCTGAAAATCACAGAAACTGTACGAGAGTAAGCGCTCTTCTAGGATATGGTAGCGAAATTGGATAACAATTTGATTTCGTGATTTTATTAGACTTCAAATAGTGGGGCATATAGCCCCAAATAGACACTTTACCATCACATTACTCCGAATCCGTACAGTAAAAATGTCTGAAAATCACAGAACCTGTACGAGAGTAAGCGCTCTTCTAGGATATGGTAGCGAGATTGGATAACAATTTGATTTCGTGATTTTTTTTTACTTTAAAATGTGCGACATATAACCCCAAATAGACACTTTACCATCACATTACTCCGAATCCGTACAGTAAAAATGTCTGAAAATCACAGAACCTGTAACAGAGTAAGCGCTCTTCTAGCATATGGTAGCGAAATTGGATAACAATTTGATTTCGTGATTTTATTGGACTTCAAAATGTGCGACATATAGCCCCAAATAGACACTTTACCATCACATTACTCCGAATCCCTACAGTAAAAATGTCTGAAAATCACAGAACCTGTACGAGAGTAAGCGCTCTTCTAGGATATGGTAATGAGTTTGGAAAACAATTTGATTTTGTGATTTTATTGGACTTCAAATAGTGGGACATATAGCCCCAAATAGACACTTTACCATCTTATTACTCCGAATCCGTACAGTAAAAATGTCTGAAAATCACAGAAACTGTATGAGAGTAAGCGCTCTTCTAGGATATGGTAGCGAAATTGGATAACAATTTGATTTCGTGATTTTATTGGACTTCAAATAGTGGGGCATATAGCCCCAAATAGACACTTTACCATCACATTACTCCGAATCCGTACAGTAAAAATGTCTGAAAATCACAGAACCTGTACGAGAGTAAGCGCTCTTCTAGGATATGGTAGCGAGATTGGATAACAATTTGATTTCGTGATTTTTTTTTACTTTAAAATGTGCGACATATAACCCCAAATAGACACTTTACCATCACATTACTCCGAATCCGTACAGTAAAAATGTCTGAAAATCACAGAACCTGTAACAGAGTAAGCGCTCTTCTAGCATATGGTAGCGAAATTGGATAACAATTTGATTTCGTGATTTTATTGGACTTCAAAATGTGCGACATATAGCCCCAAATAGACACTTTACCATCACATTACTCCGAATCCCTACAGTAAAAATGTCTGAAAATCACAGAACCTGTACGAGAGTAAGCGCTCTTCTAGGATATGGTAGCGAAATTGGATAACAATTTGATTTCGTGATTTTATTAGACTTCAAATAGTGGGGCATATAGCCCCAAATAGACATTTTACCATCACATTACTCCGAATCCGTACAGTAAAAATGGTTCCTCTATGTCTAAGACAAATAAGAGAAATAAATTAAAATGAGCCTGGTTTTCAGGTGTTAAAAATTACATATAGTTAGAAAAAAATAAAATATTCCTGGAGCTGAAGGGGTTAACAGTATATGAATTAAACTGTGGTGGATGTGTAGGGGTTAAAAGTGGATGAATTGAAGTGTTGTGGATCTAAAGGGGTTAGCAGTGGATGAATTAGATTGTAGTGGATGTGAAGAGGTTAACAGTGGGGTAATTGAACAGTTGTGGATCTGAGGGGTTAACAGTGGGTGAATGGACCTGAAGGGGTTAACAGTTGACATTCTTTAGTTAGTCTCACATGTAGGTGTCACCCTATGATCTTCCTGGCACATTCTGGAGCCTGGAACTAACTAGTCCTGGCTATTACCGTAACACATGGTATATAGGAGCACTGCAATTCCTAGTGCTGATAGTGTGACTCCATTTCAGTGAAGTGCTGATAGCGTGACTGCAGTGCCGGCATCCCCCCGGCAGAGTACACGGGTGTCACTCTCTGCCGGCGGCAACACTGCTCAATGTTACCGACGACAGAGAGCGGGCTTTTGTGTCACGTTACCGTAGGAACCGGCCCAGTGACCGCATACGGCGAAGGGGCTACAGATCAGCAGTCATATTGGTGCATGTTATTTCGGAAGTGACGGCACGGCGCCCCGGAAGCCTCTCCCGCTTTCATTCTCGGTGTTATGGCTCCGCCGCTCTTTAGGTTCTGTTCGGTTTGAGCCATCATGGCAGAACCACATAGACAGGTAGCGGAGCCTGTAGGAGCTCGGGTGGTCCCGCACAGCTTGCCCATACCCAGTCCTCGGAGCGGACCGACCAGCCCCGGCCTCTCGTGCTCTGCTCCCCGAAGCCCCCGCTGTCACAGCCAGCAGGAAAACAACGCTGGCGGCAGAACAGGAGGAAAGTGGGTCCGGCTCAACGTGGGCGGCACGTACTTCCTGAGCACCAAGCAGACCCTGTGCCGGGAGCCCAAGTCCTTCCTCTACCGGCTGTGCCAGGAGGAGCCAGACCTGGACTCTGACAAGGTGTCAATGGCGGCTACGTTCCCTGATACCCCGTAGTACAGTGGTCACACAGCTAGTGGTTTGTAAAGCGACAGTTGCGGGCATGCTGGGAGATGAAGTTATCCAACAGCCGGAGAGTGTTAGGTGTAAAGTAGATGCTGTCAGACCCCCTGCTGTGGTGATGCACCCCCTGCTGAGGAGATGCACAGGCAGCAATGGGAGAGAAGGGCATGTTCTGCAGGGCCCCAATACAGACAGTCACATCCACTCCCCACATGAGGAATACAATGTGGCTATTTTCCTGAAGGGTATAGTGCCCATCTACATATTGTGGAAATGGCCATGTGAGGATTCTGTTTCCCCATTGAATGCAATAGGGGAGTGAAAATATATCAACAAGTTCTTTGCTGTGAGTCTGCAGTGCTAGGAAATAGTCCAAAATATAGTCACCCAGCAGGGCTCTGTTCCAGGGATGGGATATAACGTGACTATTGGAGCCATCACTTGTAGATACAGGAGCCCTGAGTCTAGGGAATAGCCATGGCATTTGGATTGAGTAGATCAGAATACTGTATGTGGAATCTGCTGTGGAAAATCAGGAACAAATTCATCATCATTTAATGCAGGTTGCAGCAGAATTTGGATCTCATTATAGGGCAGCAAAGCCTTTTGCAGACACTGCACTGTGCGGCTGCTGTATTGAGCTTAGTACAGCACCCTATGGATGTGTACATTGTTGCCACATTTCTGCCCTTTTATCAGACTCTTTGCCGACAAGCTGTCAAAACTGAATGTTCCCACTGACTTTAGTTGGCCAAATGGAGTCCATTTGTGACTTCATGTGGTCCATTTTCTGAATGTGTATGTTTTCTGTGTGGGACACAGCACATGTGTGTGGAAAGTGGTCCGAACAGAATCACAATCAAAGTTCTTGTGTCACTAAGGGTATGTTCACGCTGCGGAATAGGCAAGGAATTTCAAGTGGAATCCCTGCTGCGGATTCCGCTTGAAATTCAGCTTGTGCCATTGATTCAATGGGATTTTTCAAGCGCAATCCGCCCAAAGAATTGACATATTAATTCTTTGCGTGGGTTAAGGGTTGCACTTGAGAAATTGCATTGAATCAATGGGACAGGCAGAATTTCAAGTAGATTCTGCGGCAGGAATTCCACTTGAAATTCCTCACCTATTCCGTAGTGTGAACATATCCTACTAGTAAAAGGGTACATTGGTTTCCTGTTTTGACAACTTGCCAACATAGACCACAATGGAATAAATAGGATGTGAATACATATAATAAAAGATTCTATCAACACTGCATATAAAAACATTCACATGCAAGTACAGTATGATCCCATCATAGAAGTGTATAGGTACTAAAAAATTATGTGTAGTTATAATACGCTCATGCTTTAAATCCATGCAAACATTCAGGCTGCAACTTCCATGAAAATTGTGGGTAGATGCCACTGCAGATGTGGCCACAGCCTGACTTCTAATGGATTATGGGTGGTACTGTGGACCTTTTGTAGGATACTCTTTAAGGGTACAAACACACACACACACACCGTATATGCAGCATATTTTCTGCTGCGATACGCAGCAGATTAGATCTAAATAACTGAACACAGCATCAAATCTGCACCATCAAATCTGCTGCGTATACGGTGTGTGTGTTTGTACCCTTAGTGTAGAATAGTTGCCACAGCACCTACACCAATAGCATCTCTCTCCAAACACACTAAATATTCTGTATCTTACATGGTCAAACTTACTCCATTGAGCAGATACATGCCAGCTTAGTAAGGTGACCCCCAAGACTCACACTTCGTTCTGAAAACACAAAGTAAGAGTTCCTGCAGCACCTAAAATTCAGAATTTCAACCTTTTATATTGTTGGGTCTTTGCAGGCTTGATGAAGACAATAAAAGTAAAATATATAACTATATATTATGTAAGCTGATAGTAGTTTTGTCTCTTGGCCTTACAGGATGAGACAGGTGCCTATCTTATTGATCGAGACCCTACTTACTTTGGACCCATTCTGAATTACCTACGACATGGCAAGCTGATTCTTAATAAAGAGCTAGCTGAAGAAGGTAAGGCCTATAAGCCAAGATAGCATTCTAGGAGGGGTTTTTGTCATATATCTGTGCTGATCACTATAAGGCTAGGTTGACACTATGTAAAAATGACAGCCGTCTTTCATAACAACAGCCATCATTGCTCAAATAACGTCCGTTATTTCAGGTATTACCAGACTTGTGATTCTAACTGCTGACACTCTTAGGACAAGGAGGCACATGTTTATCGAAAAAGCCTCTTTGACTCTTTGTACCAGAGAATAAAAGCATTTTACTACATTTTGGAAGCACAACTGGATATATGAAAGATACCACATGTCTTCTTGTCCTAACAGCTAGCTAACAGTGCCAGCAGTTTGAAACCTAAATTGCAGCTGACAAATTCCCTTTGAAGAGGAAGTCCCATGAAATTGAAAAAAGGCAGGCAGGGGAGTGCGGGAAAATAATAAAGAAAACTTACAAGCTGGGCCTCTGTTGTCCCCCGACACCATAGGAGACCCAGCTGCGAGGTCTGTGCAGCCATTCTGGGAGCCCAATCAACACAAATGTGCTGATTGGTTCCCTTCACTTTTTAGTCCCCCTAGGGGGCAACTATGAGCAATGCATTCTCAAAGGGATCAATGCAGTATGTACACTCACCGGCCACTTTATTAGGTACACCATGCTAGTAACGGGTTGGACCCCCTTTTGCCTTCAGAACTGCCTCAATTCTTCGTGGCATAGATTCAACAAGGTGCTGGAAGCATTCCTCAGAGATTTTGGTCCATATTGACACGATGGCATCACACAGTTGCCGCAGATTTGTTGGCTGCACATCCATGATGCAAATCTCCCTTTCCACCACATCCCAAAGATGCTCTATTGGATTAAGATCTGGTGACTGTGGAGGCCATTTGAGTACAGTGAACTCATTGTCATGTTCAAGAAACCAGTCTGAGATGATTCTAGCTTTATGACATGGCGCATTATCCTGCTGAAAGTAGCCATCAGATGTTGGGTACGTTGTGGTCATAAAGGGATGGACATGGTCAGCAACAATACTCAGGTAGGCTGTGGCGTTGCAACGATGCTCAATTGGTACCAAGGGGCCCAAAGAGTGCCAAGAAAATATTCCCCACACCATGACACCACCACCACCACCAGCCTGAACCGTTGATACAAGGCAGGATGGATCCATGCTTTCATGTTGTTGACGCCAAATTCTGACCCTACCATCCGAATGCCGCAGCAGAAATCGAGACTCATCAGACCAGGCAACGTTTTTCCAATCTTCTACTGTCCAATTTCGATGAGCTTGTGCAAATTGTAGCCTCAGTTTCCTGTTCTTAGCTGAAAGGAGTGGCACCCGGTGTGGTTTTCTGCTGCTGTAGCCCATCTGCCTCAAAGTTCCATGTACTGTGCGTTCAGAGATGCTCTTCTGCCTACCTTGGTTGTAACGGTTGGCTATTTGAGTCACTGTTGCCTATCTATCAGCTCGAACCAGTCTGCTCATTCTCCTCTGACCTCTGGCATCAACAAGACATTTCTGTCCACAGAACTGCCGCTCACTGGATGTTTTTTCTTTTTCGGACCATTCTCTGTAAACCCTAGAGATGGTTGTGCGTGAAAATCCCAGTAGATCAGCAGTTTCTGAAATACTCAGACCAGCCCTTCTGGCACCAACAACCATGCCACGTTCAAAGGCACTCAAATCACCTTTCTTCCCCATACTGATGCTCGGTTTGAACTGCAGGAGATTGTCTTGACCATGTCTACATGCCTAAATGCACTGAGTTGCCTCCATGTGATTGGCTGATTAGAAATTAAGTGGTAACGTGCAGTTGGACAGGTATACCTAATAAAGTGGCCGGTGAGTGTATATACTATATTGATCCTTCAGGTGCTCGATTACAAAGGGCTGCTTAAGCCAAGTGTAATAGAGCGCTGAGCTGGGATCAGCGGCTGATCACTATACTACACCACTACTGATTGTTTTTTTTTTATCAGATTATTAACATTTGTAACAACAAAAAGATAAATAAAAAATAGATAAGTTTGTTCCACGTTATATTTCCTGCCTACGTTCCTGCAATTACAACAATTAGTATACAGCAATAATTGCACCACCGATGAAGCCATGCTCCATAACTAATACCAAGCAGATATGGAATAGACACTTGGACCCCAGGAACTTCAGTGCAACAAATAAAATTCAAGCCTTTTTTCTTTTTGGTTTGGGGAGTAAATAAGCACTATGCACAAATTTATAAAACAAATGCAAGTGCAGTATATACCTCACTTCAACATACTCTTACAATCTATAGTCCGTCTGCCCCCCCCCCCTTAAAGATTAAAGGAGACCTTTCACCCCGGCACCCGGGGCAGAGCCCACTCAACACCCTGGTGGAGACCCGGATACTTACCCCCTCCTGCAAGTCCCGCTCTAGAAGCCGTTCCCGCCACTGAGAAATCGCCACCCGAAGGGCTGCGCATGCTATAGGTAAATGACCAGAGATGAGTCCGACGTCCATAGCATGAGTCCGTTGCATAGGGTTCCTACAACTTTTCAATAAACCTCTATGGGGAGTTCTAGTGTGTCAACCCATCTACCCCATACTCTTTTGAACTTTTAACGGTATTTCAATTCCAGTCACTTTTGACAGCAGCATTTAAATGGTTAGCTGGCCGCACTGGCTAATAGCCACAGTCCCTGGCTACTGAGAGCAGCCAGGAGGTGCTTGGTACAGAGCGGGGTGACAGCACCTCTCTGTACACACTTAGGGACTTCATGATGTAGATGTACATCGTGGGTCCTTAAGGAGTTAAGAAGTTTTGATACCGAAGTGAGATAGCGGGATAACTGGACAAAGGCTGGGTCAAGGGATATCCTTTTTAGGAAGGGTGTGATGGTTGCATGTTTAAAGTGGTATTCTTTAGCTTTGGCTGTGGGATGGGGCCTGATGGGAATTGTAGTTTTGCAACAGCTAGAGAGCCAAGGTTCCCTACTCCTGCTATAGGTTATCTGTGTGACAGCTATTGGTGGTGCATTAAAGGAGAAGTTTTTTTAGAAGTATTGTATAGCCCCCCCAAATGTTATACAAATCACTGTTATACACCTATTACAGGATATGCTTATAAAGTGTTTTTTTTTCTCGCTCGTATCATTGGGGGACACATACACAGTGGGTATAGGCTGGTGCCACTAGGAGGCGACACTAAGCAAAGGAAAAAGTGTTGGCCCCTCCCACCAGGCTATACCCCGCCTGCAGGCACTGAGCTAATCAGTTTTAGCTTAGTGTCCGTAGGAGGCAGACACTCCTGCAGTTACTGCAGGTTTCTGCTCTTGTTATTTTAGTTTCTTATTTTACATTTTCTCCCTTTTAGGTGGGATACATAGACTATCATGTCTCCCTGTTTCTCCAACGAGCAGGGCGAGCAGCAGAGCGCTGCCAGCACCCCTAGCTCCAAGAAGACAAGTGGTATCATGAGTCCGGAGCGGGCTCCTCTGTCCCACCAGCCCAAGGGTCACCCGGACTGCTGTAAGTGCTCCCCCCTGTACCAGCAAACCCCTCCTGGTGAGCGGAACGCTGAAGGGGTGACTCTGCTGGTCTCACCGGGGAGCTGAAGAGAAGAGGAGCAAGTGGGTGAGTATAGGAGACTAGGTGAGTATTTCCCCCTTCCCTGCTTTTATCTCCCCTAGGGCCTGCCCCCACGCCTTCCATGTCGCCCCCTCCTCCCCATGCCCTGCAGGATCTCCATCCTCTCATCCCCCCGGGATCACCCTCCTCTTTATTCCCCCTAGGGGCATAGTGTAAAGTGGGCATAGCTGTAGCCCTCCTCCTCTTCTCACTTACCTGTTCTCCACATGCGGCCGTGTGCTGACAGCACCGCAAGCACCCGGCACCCCCCCCCCCCCCCCCCCCCCACACACACACACACACACAGAGAGGACCCTGTAGATTAAGAGCCGCAGCGCCTGCCACATCCTCCACTTTAGCCCCCGGCTTCGGGCCTTACTAGGCCTCTCTTCCAGGGGGTGTGTTTTCCTGACAGCTACCAATAGCAGAGCAGCGCACCTAATCTGCTGCCTGCTATTGGGGCTGTTGTCTCTCTCTCTTCTCCCGTGCGGGCTGCAGTGCTCTCTGCAGCCTGCTCGCAATGGTTCCTGCTGTGAGCCTCCTACACTGTAGTTAAAGGGGTATTCCCCCCAAAATTATTTTTGCATGAATACGTTGCCCACCCATAGCTTTCCATCTTTCCAATATAAACTTATTATGGATTCTGGACAGTTTTGCTGCTATCTAGATGCATTCACCCCCCCACCGAATGCATAGAATCATCAGCTCTCAGTCCAACCCTGACACGCTCCCTGCTTCTGGCTCCCACCCTCCGAGACGGCATCACGTGTCTCAGTCTCTTCAATGGGCCGGGTTAGCGCTTCTAACCCAGTCCACTGAAGAGAGGGAGGATAGTGAGACAGTCACAGCTGCTGCTGCTGTTCACTGTCTGCCTCACTAACAGCACCCAGAGCTCACCCGCCCCACACCCTGTATCCCCCCACCCGGAGCATATCCACCCCCCGCAGCTCACCCGTTGGCCTGTGAGTGCAGTCACCCCTCCCTGTGCATCCCCCAAAGCAATCTCCCGGCGACCCCCGTCCCCCTCCCTACAGCGTGATCTCCAGGTGCCCCCCCCCAGTATAGCTCGCAGCCACCCTCCATCGCCGATCCCTCCCCCTGCGTCTCACCCGGCAGAAGCTGTGGCTTTCCCATGCGCCCCCACATCATTACATGGGGGGGCAGGCGGCCGGGGACCGGATCACATGCACTTACATGACGGCTCTTCTACCTGTGGCTCTCCCGGCTCGGGCAGAACTACAACCCCTGCATGCACGGAGAGAAGGCTGTGCATGCTGGGAGCTGTAGTTCTGCAATAACTGGGAAAGCCACAGCTTCTGCCGGGTGAGACACAGGGGGGAGGGTTCGGCGATGGAGGGTGGCTGCGGGCTATACTGGGGGGGCACCTGGAGATCACGCTGTAGGGAGGGGGACGGGGGTCGCCAGGAGACCGCTTTGGGGGATGGGGAGGGGTACTGCACTCACAGGCCAACGGGTGAGCTGCGGGGGGTGGATACACTCCGGGTGGGGGGATACAGGGTGCGGGGCGGGTGAGCTCTGGGTGCTGTTAGTGAGGCAGACAGTGAACAGCAGTAGCAGCTGTGACTGTCTCACTATCCTCCCTCTCTTTAGTGGACTGGGGTACAAGCGCTAACCCGGCCCATTGAAGAGACTGAGACACGTGATGACGTCTCGGAGGGTGGGAGCCAGAAGCAGGGAGTGTGTCAGGGTTGGACTGAGAGGTGATGATTCAATGCATTCGGTGGGGGGTGAATGCATCTAGATAGCAGCAAAACTGTCCAGAATCCATAATAAGTTTATATTGGAAAGATGGAAAGCTATGGGTGGGCAACGTATTCATGCAAAAATAATTTTGGTGGGAATACCCCTTTAAATAATTATGCCTCTCCTTCGCCCTCTAGTGTTACAATAAAATTACTACAGTCCCCATATCTTTCTATGACAATCTTTTTAATGGTGCGTTCACACCTACAGGATCTGCAGCTGATTTTCTGCAGCAGATTTCATTCAAATAACTGAACACAGCATCAAATCTGCTGCAGATCCTGTAGGTGTGAACGCACCCTAATGGAGGTTAGGGTTTTATTTGACCCTTTTCCCCTCTACTGTTGGGACAGCCGTCCCTAGAGTTTTGTTTTCTTGGAGGTTTTTTTTCCCTCTCTGCCTTTTTATAGGATCTCTGACACTTATTATAAAATTATTATGAAAGATTGTCAGCAGCACAAGAGCACTTGGTCCATCCAGTCCGCCTTTTCAGTATTTCCTCTCTTTCTATCTTGGGATAGACATGTTTATCCACAGGCAACTCTCCTATAGTACCGAATATAGTTCATGCAGCAGGATCAACACATGGCACTGCCTGTTGCTTGTCATATTACTCCCATCCAGGGGGGAAGCAGCCATACCGCCTGTCATGTTACTGACCATTGCTACGTCAGCAGTCACATGGCACTGGCCATAGCTATATCAGCTAGTCACATGGCACTGACTATCGCCACCTCTGCAGTTACATGGCACTAACCATCACTACCTCTGCAGTCACATGGCACAGGCCATCGTTACATTAGCAGTCACATGGCACTGGCGATCGCTGCCTCTGCAGTCACATGCCACTGGCCATTGTTCCATCAGCAGTCACATGGAACTGACTATCGCCACCTCTGCAGTCACATGGGACTGACCATCGCTACCTCTGCAGTCACATGGCAGCGGCCATCACTACATCAGCTAGTCACATGGCACTGACTATCGCTATCTCAGCAGTCACATGGCACTGACTATTGCTACATCAGCGGTCACATGCCACTGACTGTTGCTACATCAGTGGTAATTTGAAGCGATCTATCGCTACACACAGGTGAAGTAGTTGTGCCGCAGTGATACTATTCTGTCTGTCACATGCCACTTGACTTGCTACATCGGCGGTCACTTGAACCGATATAATGCTACATCAGCAGCCGTATTACTCCCTTCCACAGGTGACGTAGTCATGTCACAGCTATATCATCCTGCCACGTGGTGCGGGCTATTGCTACATCAGCAGTCCTATTACGCCTCTACACAGGTGACATAATTGTGCCGCAGTAATACCATCCTGCTAGACATACGGTACGATGGAGTATTACATCCATACTCATTTTACTTCCTTCCATTGGTGATGTAATCATGCCACAGCAGCACCATCCTGACTGTCGTTTGGCATGCCTATTGCTGCATCAGCTTCATCCTAGCAGAGCAGTTGCTCTTCTCCTTGGATGAAGCAGTCATGTTACAGTGGTACCATCCTGCCTGCCATCTGCCATCAATACCGCAACGGCAGTCCTGTCAGTCCCTTTGACAGGTAAGGTATTAATGCTACAGGTGGAGTAATTGCGGAATACCGAGGTACCCCCTGTCATTCAGACAGTGACTTTTATGGCTGTATTAGAAGTCTTCTTCTCCCTTCGGCAAGCAGAGGTATGACGTTGGAGTTTGGACTTCCCGTCTACTATGGCTTTACCAGTGGTAACTTTCCTCCTATGAGCGGAGTGCCTTGTTTGTAGCGGTATCCTGTTTTTTATCTAGTACCTGCTATGTGGTGTCAGCAGCCACCTTACTCCTCCCTGTAGACGGAATAAAGGGGCTGAACAGAGGTTCCCACCTATGCCTGGCTACTGTCTTTCCACACTACTACCCTCAATATGCCTTCCCAAGGGTGAGCTAATTTGAGGTGTAAAATAGGGTTCCTCCTTGATTACAGGTTTTGCCTGATGTATTACAGCGGTGGCTGTAGGCCATATTTTGTTGTACAAAGATTCCTTTCTTCATTACACCTAGTGCCTGTCATGGCCGCAATAGTAGTCCTATTTCCCCCTTCATAGGGGGAATGAACAGGTTACTTGTCAGCACTGGGTTCTTCCTTACCAGGTGCCCATGTTAACCAATTCAGCACCCTGTTTCCCTCCTCTTTAGGTAGTATGCCATAGTGTACAGCCAGCCATGCTACCACTTCCACGGGTAGTTTACAGCCTCCCTGCTCTGGTCTTTGGTGTGTTCATGTGCGCCATAGGTCACATTGAAACCTGCCAGGGACTGGGCCTTGTCTTAGGCAGTCTTCTCTCCTTTGTGGACAGTCCTTTTGTCATTACATGACATGTTCAAGCCAAAGATGTGAAAGTCGACTGTGCATACACAGCCAGAGCTGCCCGGAATCTCAGGCCTTATTGGCCTGTCCCTATGGATGCCATCTATCCTCCAGTCCCCCCACAATTGAGTGGTACCATGCTGGAAGCAGTCCTCCTTTTACAGGGAAAGGTTCACTTTCTTGTGACCTGTACACTGACGCTCACTTTCACGTATCTACATGGAAGTCCCAACCAGTAGGCAGTGGACCTGATCATCTCCTTCCTTGTCAGGGGATGCTTCACCCATGTGCATCCAGTGCACATTCAGGAAATCTTTCATGGCAAACACCCTTGTTTTGACTCTACATTTCAGGTCTCGGGACTATGCAATTATTGCTCTATTTTCTGGAAGGATAATTACAGATGGACATTCTTTCTGTTTGTTTGGTCCCTTTGGCCTGTGTTGCCACGGGTGTGTTTGATGGTTCCACTGGGGACTCGTCTACTTTGCTCCACTTCTCTTTGCATGATATTATCCTCTTTTGAAGGCTAGGTCTGGAGCCTTAGCTAACTTTTAGCCTTACTTCTCCCGACACAAATGTCGACCCCTATTTGGTCCTGCTCTGCTAGAGGTCACATTTCCTTTTGAAATGAGCATCAGCAGTGGAACCCCTCCAAGGCCTTTGTTCTGACAGAATACATAAGGAGGATTGTTGCCGGTGTCTTCTACTGCAGACAACTTCAGACCCTGCATCTCTGGTCGCCCGCTCGTTCGGTACTTCTCCTCAGCTTCGGTAAGGCTTGTTCTACAAGGGTGCTGTCTGTAGGTCAGGTTTTCTACCTGATCCATATCTTTTACAGCTGACCTGAGCCATAGCATACCATTGGAAGTTTCCATCTGGATGTTATCTCAGCAGACTAGCCCTGTAATTGTCCCAGACTCTTACGCCACTCATGGTCCTTCTGGTCAGATATTATTTCCGCCCAAAAGTACTTGCCCTCCTGTCTCTGTGATAGCCATACTTGTATTCTTAATTCCACTATCTGCTTTTAAGGTGATTCATCTTTCCCACTAAGTCCAGTCTCTGGGCCTTTGAGATATACACTGTTCTCTAGTACATCATACTGGCTTACAGGGCCCTTCTTCAGGGGTCATTCTTGTTTGTTTCACTGGATTCCCCAGCTTTTGCAGGGATCTGCCTTACCCTGCCTTTCATCACTGCCCCGGTTACCTGACTGGACTCATGGATGTTGCCACATCCAGTCAGACAGGTCAACAGACTGTTTACAATCTTGTCTTGGTCCAAGGCCTGGTAGAGGTCTCTGGGATAATCTATCTTTTAGATTACCACAGTCCTGGACGCGTCTCTGCCACTCTTTGGCTTGTCCAGTGGTCATTTCTTCATCCCGCGATCGTTACCTGGCATATACCAGACCCCCACACATTGTCCATGTTTGTTCCCTCCTTTTCCGGTCTCTGTTGACATTTAGGCAGTGTTCAAGCCCTCCTAGTGGCTTCCTCCTGCTTACATTCAGGTGTGACCTGTCGCTTTGTCATTTCTCCCAACATCTTTTATACATGGGTTTTTTCATTTTACCTAGGTCTGGGTCAAGCAGTTATCCCTTGCCTTAAGCCTTCCTCTCTATCTCTCTGGCTTTCTGGATACATAGCTCATTTTGTTGCTTGTCTCCTCTCTGCGGGTTGGTACTTTTTTCCATAGAATGGCCTATGTGTCATAGGTCCCCTACTGCCTAGGTGTCTCCAACCGTATCTTGCTCTCTGCACCTCTTACTCTGGTCGTATGTGCAGCTTTTTCATCAATGTGGCTTCCTGGTTGCCAGTCTCTGCAGGTTGCAGTATGTTAGCCATTTGGTTGTGCGATGTCTATTTGTTCCCACCCTTGGGGACTGCTTTAGGACATCCCACTGTGTCTGTGTCCCCCAATGATACGAGCGAGAAAATGGGATTTTGTGAGTACTCACCGTAAAATCCTTTTCTCGTCGAAGTTCATTGGGGGACACAGCACCCACCCATTTATTATTTTTCTGGGCCTTGACTGTTTACAGGCTCTGCTGGCTGGTTTCCTTTCCTCTAGGTTGTGGACCATCAGCCGTTCTGTTTCTACATGTGTTGTGTACCTTCTGTTGGCTTCTCCTGGCTGCTCCTACTGCTTGTGCACAAACTGATTAGCTCAGGGCGGGGTATAGCCTGGTGGGAGGGGCCAACACTTTTTCCTTTGCTTAGTGTCGCCTTCTAGTGGCACCAGCCTATACCCACTGTGTCTATGTCCCCCAATGAACTTTGACGAGAAAAGGATTTTACGGTGAGTACTCACAAAATCCCATTTTTCCTGCACTTACTACTGCATCAAGGCTTCACTTCCTGGATAAAATGGTGATGTCACGACCTGACTCCCAGAGCTGTGCGGGCTGTGGCTGCTGGAGAGGATGATGGAAGGGGGATGCTCAGTGTCCCTCCAGTGCCCTGTGCCCCTTCGTGTCCCCCTGCCGTCATCCTCTCCAGCAGCCACAGCCCGCACAGCTCTGGGAGTCGGGGCATGACATCACCATTTTATCCAGGAAGTGAAGCCTTGATGCAGTAGTAAGTGCAGGGAAAAAAGCACTTTATAAGCATTTCCTGTAATAAGTGTACGTTGGTGATTTGTATAACTTTTGGGGGGGGGGGGCAATACAATACTTTAAGAAAAAATTTTGCCGGACTTCTCCTTTAGGAGAACTGCTTTATCATCAGTTGTCTAATATTGTGTCAGTAGGGTATCTGCAAAACCTACCTCTATCAGAACCAGTCTACATTGTATTTAAAGAGCCACAATCTTTGTGTTACATGTATATTTTCCTTACTCCACACAGCTTTAGCACAGCTCCTAAACCATGAGCACCAGTGGCAATTTCTTGTAGTGTATAAACTTCTAGTGGGGGATGGTTTGGGTAGTATAAGGCTGGGTTCACACTACGTATATTTCAGTCAGTATTGTGCTCCTCATATTGCAACCAAAACTAGGAGTGGATTAAAAGCACAGAAAGGCTCTGTCCACACAATGTTAAAATTGAGTGGATGGCCGCCATATAACAGTAAATAACTGCCAATATTTCAATATAACAGCCGTTGTTTTAAAATAACAGCAAATATTTGCCATTAAATGGCGGCCATCCACTCAATTTCAACATTGTGTGAACAGATCCTTTGTGTGTTTTTAATCCACTCCTGGTTTTGGTTGCAATATGAGGACCACAATACTGACTGAAATATACGTAGTGTGAACCCAGCCTAAAGCTGTTTTTCTCAACTTCAGTCCTTAAGTATCCTATACAGGTTTTGATTTGAGTATATCCCATACAAAGAACATGTGATGATATCTAATACATATAAAACATGACCTGGTGGGGGTACTTGTGAACTGGAGTTGAGAAACACTGATTTGCAGGATGCTTGGGTCTCTTCTCCTTGATAGTTTTACCTTATGGAGCTCACTAATTTATATGTTTTGACATGCTATTGTTAAACTTTACAATATTTTGTGTGTCTGCCTACTTTAAAAAAATAGATGACATCAACACGGTATAGTGGATAGCTCATCAGCTTTAGCATCTTTTGCACACAGGTGTTTTGGAAGAAGCAGAATTTTATAACATTGCTTCGCTTGTGCGGCTAGTGAAGGAGCGGATTCGAGACAATGAAAATAGAACCTCACAGGTAAATCTGTTTTGTAACTCCACACCACTTATCCCTCAAATACTAATAGGCATGATATAATGTAATCATTGTGTTACCCCATGTAAATGCATCTGCTATATATATTTATACTGAAGCTTGTATTGTAAAAATGCTGTTAATACTCTCCTTATCTTAAAATCTGCAGGGTCCAGTGAAGCATGTCTACAGAGTATTACAGTGTCAAGAAGAGGAGCTGACACAGATGGTTTCCACTATGTCTGATGGTTGGAAGTTTGAGCAGGTGAGTAACCACTGTCCTGAAGAATGCCTGGAATCGGAATATCCTTTTTTTTTTCTTTAGAAAGCAACACATAAAGGTCTCAGTTGTAATGCTTTAAATGTTAAGATCTGTGCACTTTATGGCTTTGTTAATGTTCCTCTTGCTAAAAATACCTTGAAGTTCTTCATCAATTAGGCTGGGTTCACACTACGTTTTTGCAATCTGTTTTTTTTTTTCCATCCGTTTTTGCAAAAAAAGCAAAACAAAACAGATTTAAAAACGGATACATTTGTGTGCTTCCATTTTTCCATTGACTTCCATTATAAAAAAAAGTATCAAAGCGCATCCTTTTTTTTTTTTTAACGTACACAAAAGTAAGGTCCGCTACGTTTTTGTGTACATTTAAAAAACAATGCGTTTTGATCTGGGTTTTTTTTATAATGGATGTCAATGGAAAAACGCATCAAAACGGATGCACACAAATGCATCCGTTTTGTCCATCCATCTTTCATCCGTTTTTTTGCAAAATGGATGAAAAAAACGGATTGCAAAAACGTAATGTGAACCCACCCTTCTGGAGCTACAAAAACATGGCCACTTTCTTCCAGAGACAGCACGACTCTTGTTTCCAGCTTGGGTGGGGTTTTGCTGCTCAGTTCCATTGAAGTGAAGGGAGCTTAAAGTGACACTGTCACCCCCTTTTGTGCATTCTGACCTCTCTACACAGGTGTAAAGGGTAAATTTAGCTGTTTATACCTCATTTTATATCATACGTCATGGTGCTTTTTCAAGTAAAAAGTGATCTTTTATGAACTGCAGATTGTGTTAAGTGGGCGGGGCCTCGCGGCAATAGCACCACTTAGCCCCGCCCACAACGCCGCCGTTGGTGGGCCGTCCTAGAGGGGGTGGGGCCTAGACCATTAGGCCAGCCTGTTCCAATGGCTGCTTTGGGGGGCGGGGCCAACTGGGCGGGGCTAAGTGGTGCTAATGCCACGAGGCCACGCCCACTTAATACAATCTGCCGTTGATAAAAAGACACTTTTTACTTGAACAAGCACCATGACGTATGATATAAAATAAGGTATAAAAAACGCTAAATTTACCCTTTACACCTGTGTAGAGATGTCAGAATGCACAAAGGGGATGACAGTGTCACTTTAAGCTTCATTTACTTCAATGGAACGGAGTTTCAAAACCCCACCCAAACTGGAGACAACAGTAGGGGGGAAACTGGCCATGTTTTTATGTATAATCTGATTTTATTGGCAACCATGCAGAAGAACAGATAAACATTAAATCACACGCAATAAACTGCGACCTGCAAGTCGCATGGTGTCAGGTTTTCTAATATTATAAAAGAATACAAATAGAAGCAGCTATCAATTATAGCATAATGCTGCTAGAGGTGCACATGGCACCAAACAGAACCAACAGTCAGCAAAAAGTAACATTGATGGATATGCATGTAGGAAAAAAGAAAAAGGGAAGGGAAAAGAAAGACAAAGGGAAAACAAAGATGAAAAGAAGAGCAGAGGGAGGGAGGGGGATGGCAGGGGGAGGAAAATGACCACTACAGTCAGTTAGACTCGCCAATCCCAGAACCACAGAATCTCCGGGTGTCAGGATTTAGCGGGTAAGAACAAGAAACTCCTCTGAATCCATGAACAAGCGCCAAGGAAACCATATTCTCTCAAATTTGTCAGATCGGTCATGGGCCTCAGCCACTAACTCTTCCATTCTGCCAAGGTCTCTAAGCTCACTCATCCATTCTGCCAGGGTAGGCACAAGGGGAGTCTTCCAGTGCCGGGGGATAACCATGCGAGCAGCAGTCAGAAAGTGTCGCAAGAGTCCCTTTTTGGACTTAGAGAGAGAACCCGGTAGTTTAGATAGTAAAGTCAGTTGAGGAGAGTTGACAACAGTCTGTCCAGAGTACGCATTGTAGATTCCCAAGACTTTGTCCCAGAAGTCACGGATCCCCGGGCAAGCCCACCAAACGTGCAACATATCACCAGCCTCCGTTAGGCACCGCCAGCAGCGATCCGAAGCCTCAGGGAACATTTTATGCAAGGTGACCGGGCAGTAATACCACCTCGAGATAATTTTGTAGTTCTTTTCCTTAGCTTTAGCAGCCATGGAAATGCCGTGGGTTAGTTCGCATATCGTCTGGACAGACTGCGAATCAAAAGAGGTGTTGAGGTCTGCTTCCCATTTATCAAAGAAAGAAGCTCTGTCAGGGTTAGCGGTATTGATCAAGATCTGGTAAATAACTGAGATGCAATGCGGAATGGCAGATGTGGAGACAACTAGGTTGTCGAAGTCAGTGAGTGTCGGGTTGTAAGTGTCCCGTGGGAAGAGGGCCTGAATGAAAGAGACCAACTGATTATGTTCCAGCCAGGACAGCCGACCTCTCGCAGACTGGGCTTGGAGAGAAGCCAAAGAAGAAACTGTCCTGCCCGTCATGCAGTCACGTATTCTAGGACTGACAGATCGGTCCCATAACAGGAACGTGTGTGTCTGCCGTCCGGGCTGGAATTTCGGATTCTGGAGAATAGGGGAGAGCGGCCCAGGGGTAACAGATAACCCCCACTTAGCGACCCATCTATCCCAGACACAAAGTGTATGAGACATCAGAAAAGGGAGACCGGAGAAAACCTGACGATCTTCAGGAAGTATCCAGGGAAGGACAGGGGGGTCAACCGGGCACAGGGAAAACATCAGGTCCACCCATCTCTTCAGACCCCTGCCGTGTACCCAGTCCAGGACCCCACGCAGAACCGCTGCCTCATGATAAGAGCGTAAATCAGGGAGACCCATGCCACCCAGGGATCTGGACTGTGTGAGAGTGGAGTATTTGATCCGTGGCCTGCTCTTGCCCCAGATAAATTTTGAGATGGCACGGCGCAGGGTCCTGAAAAAGGCCACCGGCACGACAATGGGTACAGTCTGGAAGATGTACAGCAGCTTTGGAAGGACATCCATTTTTACAATAGCCATCCGCCCAAACCAGGAAGCTGGTTTTAAGAAGTAGGAGGTCATTTCCGACAAGACCTTATTCAGCAGGGGAGTGTAATTCAAGGCAAAGAGAGAGCTAAGAGCGGAGGGGACTCTAACACCAAGATATACAATAGAGTCCGCATGCCACTGAAAAGGAAAGGAGGCCCTGACCACATCAAATGTCTCTTGTGGGATTGAAACGTTGAGACCCTCAGTTTTAGACAGGTTGACCTTAAAATTACTAAGGTCCCCAAACCGCTGAAATTCCTGGAGAATGGAGGGAAGGGAAGTGATAGGAGAGGATATATATAGAAGCAGGTCGTCCGCATAGAGTGCCAATTTGTGGTGGTCCTGTCCAAATACTGCCCCCTGGATTGTAGGATTTCGTCGTAGGGCCACAGCCAGGTGTTCCATTGTGAGAATATAAAGCGTGGGAGACAAGGGACAACCCTGGCGTGTACCATTGTGAATCGTAAATGAGCTAGAGAGTATGCCATTGGCCCGAACACGAGCTGACGGGCAGGAGTACAACGCCATGATCTTATCTACAAATTGCGGACCAAGTCCCACCCCTGCCAGAACCGACCGCAGGAACCCCCAATGCACTCTATCGAAAGCCTTTTCAGCGTCAACTGAGAGTAAGCACAGAGGGGATCCCGAACGGCCAGCCCACGACAGCAGCGAAAGCGTCCGAAGGGTATTGTCCCTCGCCTCCCTGCCCGGTACGAAACCAACCTGGTCGACATGGATGATTTGGGGGATAAGGAGACTCAGACGAGTTGCCAGTACCTTAGCATAGAGTTTGAGATCACAGTTAATGAGGGAAATAGGGCGATAATTTTTGCAGTATTTGGGGTCCTTACCAGGTTTGGGCAGGACCACCACATGCGCCTCCAAGGACTGGCGAGGGAAGGGACAGGAAGCAGAAACGTCATTAAAGCACTCAGTCATAAACGGAACTAACAATTCCTTAAATGTTTTGAAAAATCCGGCAGTAAAGCCATCAGGCCCCGGACTCTTACCCCCTTTAGTGTTAGTAATGGCTGCCCGAAACTCATCCTCCGTGAGGGGAGCTTCCAATTCCTCAGCCGACTCCGCAGGAACGGTAGGTAATGCCGTGTCTAACAGATACGCGGACACCCTAGTCTCCATTTCCTCCACTGGCAGCTCCGAGAAACGGCCCTTAGTATTATAGAGAGAGGAGAAATAGGAGCGAAAAAGAGCTGTGATTTCTTTGGGATTATGTACCGCCTTGCCCTGGTGATCAAGGAGACTAGGGATGTGCGTAACCTGCGTTCTCGGATGAATTAAGCGGGCCATAGCTCTGCCGCTCTTATTGGCATGTTCATAGAGAAAGCTACGGTACCGTTCCTGCTGAGAGGAGGAGGACTGAGCAAGAGTATCTTTTAGTTGTTCCCTAGCCAGGGTCAGTGCAGTCCAGTTCTCATCAGTGGCATTCCGTTTATGGGCTGTGGAAAGTGCCTCAACCCGACCTAGCAACGCTACAATTTTTGCGCTTTTCTCTCTCTTAAGCCGAGCCCCATGCTGAATCAGAGTCCCCCTAACAACACATTTAAGAGCCTCCCATTGCAGAGGCAGGGGGGTGTCATCAGAAGCATGGTCTCGCACGAAGTCCTGTATTGTCTGCGACACAGCCGCTTTGCATGCCACATCCCGAAGAAGCGACTCATTCAGCCTCCACGACCATTCCCTGGGTACCAACCCCGGCAGTTGTAAGGACAAAAAGATAGGAGAATGATCCGACCACAGGGCAGTGCCTATGCTGGCCGCAGGGCTCAGAGTCAACGCAAACTGCGCCACAAAAAACATGTCCAGCCTACCATATGTGCGATGTGCATCAGAATAATGGGTAAAATCCTTACCCTGAGGATGAAGGACTCTCCAAACATCAACCAGTTTATGTAGACTAAGGGTCGACCTCGCCAACGCACACTCAGAGCGTGGCACAGCGGTCCTGCCAGAGGAGGTATCCAGGGAAGGATCCATAACTAGGTTAAAGTCCCCACCTAGAATCAACAAACCGTCAATAAAGGTGGAGGCAGTCCTAAGTATAGCGCGCAACGTACTACCCTGATTGGAGTTGGGAAGGTATATATTTCCAACAGTGTACACCCGGTTTTGTATCTCGATTTTGAGGAAAACATATCGTCCCTGAGGACAAACCAGAGTATCTAGCAATTTATGTGGCAGAGACTTATGCAAAGCAATGGAGACACCTTTGGATTTGGCAGTAGGATTAGTGCTGTGGGACCAGACATTGTAGTAATTGAGACGCATGCGCGGAGTCTGTGAGGTCTTAAAATGCGTTTCCTGCAATAGTAAGATATGCACTTTTTGTCTATGCATAGAGTAGATAATTTGAGCCCGCTTCTGCGGGACATTCAGTCCTCTGACATTGAGAGACGCCAGCTTAATGTCCATCCCAGCCATCCCCCCACCTCAGGAGAAGACCC
The DNA here is from genome assembly GCF_027789765.1 of Dendropsophus ebraccatus. Lineage (NCBI taxonomy): Eukaryota > Metazoa > Chordata > Amphibia > Anura > Hylidae > Dendropsophus > Dendropsophus ebraccatus. The sequence goes on along the minus strand of NC_091467.1, from coordinate 38,029,612 downwards.
AAAGAGGGGAGAAGAGGAAAAAAGAAAGTAGAATAAGAAAAAGAAAAAATAGAGAGAAAGAGATAAAAGGAGAATCGAAAACACAGAGCAGAAGACTGAACCTGCAGTCGGAAAGAGAAGGTTCCCCGAAGAGGAAAACCTCCGTATCCAGGTAGTAGCTACACTACCGGGAAAAAACCCAAATGGGTACAAGAACGCCTAAAGCGTCTTAAACTAATGAGAGACGGACTAACAGAGGAAGGTCTGCGAGTCCGCGACAGGGCACCAAAAATGGAAAATGCTAATAAGCAATACACTTTTCATAAATGCGGGCAAAAAATGTAAACAGAACAGAGCAACTCGTGGTGGGCGGCCAGGCCGCGAAACCTCTCCCCACTCAAAAAGCATTCGATGTGGGAAACATATTATCTAGAATAAGAACATATGAACTATACTGAACACAATGACGTTGGCCAGAGAAAAATAACAACATAACATATGGTAGCCAACACCAAAAAGAGAAGAAAAAGATACATCCACAGCATGGAAGACTCTGTGAGGCATGAAAATGCCGGATCCGCATAGCGTCCTCAATCATCCGGGGCAGCAGTTCCAGGCGGGCGAACAGGCCTACCAGTGGGAAATGACAATAGCGGATCCCAGTCCGGCAAAGTTATATGAGGAAGATCCAAGGCCATCAGAAAGGCCGGTAAATCTTCTGGAGTATGGAGCTCTACCCGCTTGCCTTGTCTGCGAACCACCAGCTGGAAGGGAAAGCCCCAAGAGTATGGTATATCACGTTCACGGAGCAGCTCCAATAGAGGCTTGAGGGAACGTCGTTGGGACAGCGTAGCTCTGGACAAATCCTGGAGAAAGATCAATTGAGCTCCATCAAAGTCAACAAAGTCCATGTTGCGCACCGCCTTCATGATCTCATCTTTTATTCTGTAATGATGGAGCCTGCAGATGACATCACGAGGCCTATTCACATCACGAGAGACCGGGCCCAGTGTACGATGAGCTCTATCAATTTCAAACTCTGCGCCTGGTGGACGTTTGAGGATGGAAGCGAATAAATCTTGGAGAGATGGGATGAGATCGTTTGCTCGAGTCGCTTCTGGCAACCCTCGGATACGGATGTTATTCCGGCGACTCCGATTTTCAGCATCATCATGGAGTCTGTAAAGGTGCCGGATCTGACTCTCCTGATTCGCAAGCGTAACCTGGACATTATCCACAGTGGAGACTAAGGAATTGTGGTCTGCTGCGACATCAGAGATTTTCGTCTCCAACGTATGGACCTCAGATTTCAGAGAATTCAATTCCTGCTTGTAGGAAGTTTCCAAGCGTTCCACAAACTTTTCCATGTCCGAACGCGTAGGGAGCAATTTCATGTATTCTCTCCAATCCCACTCCATATTGGCATGCACGGGGTTAATTGGTGCAGCGGAGGTCACAGGGTTAATGGAAGGCATAGCGTTCATAGTAGTGCCGGATGAGGTAGCACACACAGGGTTAATGGAGGCAGCAGAGTTCATAGAGGGGCTGGATGAGGCAGCACACAGGGGATTATTGGGTACAGCAGCGCTCCCGGGGTTAACAGACATAGCAGAGCCAGCACTGTGTATCATACTGTCCCCAGTGGAGGAGAATGGTAGTGCAGCAGGAGAGAGTGAGGACATAATGCAGCCCAGATGTTGTTGAGTCTGTGGCAAGCAGGTCTCCTCAGCTCCCCCAATCCGGGCACCGGTGGTCTCCTGCTCCCGAGACTCTGCCCCAGAGATAACAGACGGCCGGGGGGTCAGCGGAGGCCGTGCAAGGAGGAAGTCAGCAGAGGCCGCGTCAGGAAGCTGGCAGGGAGCCGCCGGAGGCCCCGCACGGACGGCACAGCGGGAGCCCGGTATCACCGGTGCGGGGGATTCCGGGACCGGAGCACGTACCTCCTCGGCTGCCGACAGTGGGACGCCTTCCGGGCTACAGGAGCTCCGCTCTGGACAGGTACGAGCGGCGGCCGCGGACGCTCTGGTCACGCGAGAGCCGGGGAGTATGGAGGCTGCAGGCCGGTCAGCTAGGCCGCGGTTCGCAGCAGGGAAATATTGCTCCAAACTGCCGCGGGCGGGCCGGGAACGGGCGGAACTGGTGCTGGGTCTAGTCTTTCGCCGACCACCCACCATTTGAGGGTGTCTTGGAGCTGATTAGGGGTGTATAGGAAGGCTGTTTGGCGCCCTGTCAGCGGAGCCTACAGAAAGCGTGTCTTCACCCCTCCATAGCCAGGCCACGCCCCCCCCTGGCCATGTTTTTATAGCACTGGATAACCCCTTTAAGGCTCCAGGAAAATCCAAGGATCTGACTAATAATGCTCTAGTGGAACCTCAACATTGTCTTATTAGGTCTCCATTTTAGCCCATGTCCGCAGCAAAGTTTTATGGAAAGCTGTTAGTGGCTATGACCACTTTATGGAGAACTACTGTGGTGTTTTTTTTTTTAATAAGGGAAACTATAAACAGTATGTCCCTTTTGTGCATGAGGTGCTGAGGATGAAGGTAAGTTTTGTTACCTTCATCATCTGTGCCATTACCATGCAGTTAGTAGTTATATCCACAGGCTGATAGTTTGGTGCGCTGGGGGTTAGGGCTACCGCCCTCAGGGCACCGATCTGCCCCTGGCCAGCCCAACCTACCTCTCCTAATAAATATCAATGGTAATCCTGCCCCCAGTAATCCATACTAACTGCACAGAAACTGCACCTAGGATGAAGGTAAGAAACCTACCTTCATCCTCAGCGCCATGGGACAAAAGGGACATATCAGCAGGTTAGATTAGTCTATCCACCAGAGGCATTTTTGGTGACATCAGTATAAAACATATGGAGACCTTTAGTGTATTCATTCTATAGTTTGTCACATCATTGTCTTTCAGCTTATCAGTATTGGATCTTCCTACAACTATGGGAATGAAGATCAAGCAGAATTCCTATGTGTTGTTTCCAGGGAGCTGAACAACTCCACTAATGGACTGGTCATTGAGCCCAGTGAAAAGGCAAAGGTAAGCTTGGCTGCTGTTAACTTCTCAGAGAAAGTATGTACTTTCTTCCTTTTAAGGCGGTGTAATCAGAAAATACTTAAAATGGGTTATAAATATCAAATGTATCTATATTTTTTTTTGCTGATTGACAGTATATATCTATATTCCTGTCATTCGGACAGCTCTTGCGCTGGTAGCATTTATTCGGGCCCCGCCGTAAAAAGCTGACATGAACAGAATAAAGCCCAGTAGTGACTGCCATAAAAAGCTGATATGGCTGTCACTAAGGGGTTAAAGTAACTGTTTTGTTTTGGCTTTCAGTAACTAAACTGTTTGTGATGCCAAAAAATGTTTACACAAATCCAGAACCTCCAGCCCTCCTTCCTCCTTATCTTTTGGGGCACAAAACCTTCTAGGTTTATGCGGACTTCTTTCCTTCCCCAGATTAGTGCATTCAAAATTGCTCTAAATTTCTTAAAATATTTGCTATCAATCCATACTGGGAACACACATAACATATACAGTAGCTTAGGGAGCAGGATTGTCTTTATCAAGGTAATCCTGTCCACCTTTCATAACCAGAGTTTTTGCCATATATTTACCCTTTTCTCCAAAAAACGAATTACTTATTTTGCATTGATTAAATTGTTTAATTTTCCTAGAGATCTAGATTCCCAGGTAACTAAAACTCTCCCCTTTTCCCAGATAACTTAATGGTG